>NC_141050.1:53680791-53820791 GCF_041138505.1 Cibotium barometz
ATGGCAATGAAGGTCATTAGCTCTGGTCAATGGATGTTTAGACATCTCCCCTTCTACTTCATGAGGTGGACAAAGGACTTTAATCCAGATGGCCCCAAATCCTCGGCGTATCCTATGTGGGTCGAGCTCCCTAATCTACCCATCCACTTAAATCCTTGGATCAAATCTATTTTAGTAGCCCTAGGTCAAGTCCTAGGTACCAAAGCCTTCTCGGATTACAACCCAGCTTGGCACCCCCAAGTCCTCGTCGAACTTGATCTATCCCTCCCCCTCCCAGATAAGATAGAAATAGGGTGTGGTGAGTTCTCTCACACTCAGCCAATCCTCTACAAACACCTTCCAAACTCATGCTTTCATTGTTGGGAAACAAGGGCACCTCATCAGAAATTGTCCCATCAAAAACCCACAGCTCATCCTCCCCCAAGTAGCTGAAAAAGACCCCCCCAACCTTAGTCAAGCCCTCCCGAACCCTGGTCCTCCACCGACTAATGGAAGTCTAAAAGAACCAGAGTTCGTACAAGTCAGCAGAAGGAAACCCTTTTCCAAGCCCAAACCCCCTCACCCTCTAGTCAAACCCAACAGATATTCAGTTTTAGCTGCTGTCCCAGATCCAGGTGACACGGAAGAAGAAAATGACTGTGTTGAAAATACCCCTATTAACAAACTAAGGTTAGATAAGGAAGTCGACAACCTGGATGCAGCAGATATGGATACAATAGTCAAGAGTTCCAATCCACAAACAGGAAACCCCAATGACATGGAGATAAGCAAAGAGCTCAAGAGAGGCAGAGCACACCTGGGTACCACCCCCCAGTCAATCACTAAAGGAGGACTGAACAAACCCCCAAATAAAAGATAATGAAAGATGCAAGCTTCAACGTCAAAGGACTTTCAGATCCTAAGAAAGCACAGCTAGTAAAACAATGGCTCAAAGCAAAAGGTCACTTGGATATCATCTTCCTAGTGGAGATTAAGACTTCAAGAGAGGAACTGAACAGAAGGCTATACACCATCTCCCCCGAGCACTTTTGGGTGTACTCACTTCATTCTCATGGAACTGGGGGCCTTGCAGTGGCCATCCATTATGATTGCATCCAGGATCTAAAAGACTTTCACATAGACAGCAACAACCAATGGATAGTAGTTCACATGAATAGCTTCTCCTTTGTAGAAGTGTATGCCCACGGCCCACAGAAACAGAGGACCAGAACCTGGAACTCCCTGCTAAGGCTAAGAGCACCTTTGCTGATTATGGGGGACTTTAACATGGTGGAAACCCTCAAAGACAGATTCAAATCCAAAGGTCAATCCCTTTTTGGTTCAGAGAAACAAGCATGGGAAAAGGTAAAATACAAGTTCAATCTACAAGATCTGGGTCAAGAAGGAAGCTTCTCATGGCAAAACTACTCTACAGGAGATCTATCTAGAAAAGCCAGGCTAGATAGAGCATACAAAAGTGGTGAAATCTACTCTAAATACAATAGGTGTGAATGTGCAGTAGACAATACCACATGCATTTCAGATCACTACCCCATCATCACTACAATGGACAATCAAGACTTTAGACACAAATCAAGTTGCTTTCACACAGATCCAGCTCTATTTAAACTGCCCATAGTTCAAGAAGAAGTCAATCACATCTAGGAATCCTTCTTCAGCAACAACCTCTCCCTAGCCAAAGCTTGGAGTCTGGCAGTCAAGTCTACCCAAAACCTACTCAGGCAGGTCAGAAAGGAGGTTTCAGCCCACAGATCCAGCAGACTCAAAAAACTCCAAGAGCAACTGCAAGAACAAGAGTCCTCTACTGACCCAACTAATACTAACCAGATCAGAGCCGAAATCAAAAGAGAAGAAGAAATAGCTCTCCAACATACTAAGCTTTTTACCAGGGAATGGTGGACAGGAAAATCAGTCAGGAAATGTTTAAAATGCTCAAGGTCAAACAAAGGCAAGAGCATATCCCCTTGCTTAAAAACAAGGAGGGAATCCAAGCTATGAACTAAGCTGAGAACAAAAAGCTGATCACTGAATACTACCGCTGCATTTTCCAGGAAGAAGGGGCCCCCTCCTCAACTAAGGCAGCCGCAATGGAAGCAATCAAACTAGTCAGACCTAGAACAGTCCCAGCCAACATAGCCGGTACTCTTGAGCAGGATATCTCTCACGAAGAAATCAAAGAGGTCATCTTCTCCCTCAAACCCAATAAGAGTCCAGGTGAGGATGGACTGCCTGCTGAATTTTTCCAAACCTTTTGCGATGTGCTAACAGGCCCCATTCTCAAAGTATGGCAAGAATCACTGAAATATGGAGCACTGCCATCACAAATCAATGAAGGCCTTATCAAGCTAATCCATAAAAAAGGCCCCAAGGAGATCATGGGAAACTGGAGACCCCTCACAATGCTCAACAGTGTCTACAAAATCATTGCCAAAGCTTTAGCCATCAGGCTGAATAAACACATGAAGCAATGGATAACAAAGGAACAAAAAGGGTTCATCAAAGGCAACTACATCTTGGACTCCATTATCGCCCTATGGGAAGGTTTTGATTATGCAGAAAAAACCAGCCAGGACTTCCTATTTATCAAGATTGACTTTGAGAAAGCATACGACAAAATTCAGTGGGACTACATCCTCCAATCCCTCAGAGACATGGGCTTGGGACCCCAGTTCTCCCATATGGTTAAAACACTATTTGGAAATGCCAAAGCTAAAATTATCTTCAATGGAGATCTGTCAGACCCCTTCCCTCTCGAAAAAAGTATCAGACAAGGATGCCCTCTAGCTCCCCTGCTCTATGCTATAGCTGCAGATGGTCTTAATTGGCTGATAAAGGACAAGATAAGCAAAGGAGAACTAGTTGGTATCAAACTTCCCAATGGAGATCAAATGTGCACTCAGATGTTTGCGGACGACACTAACAGTCTTATAGCAAACGAAGAAGAGAACATCAAGGTACTCTGGAGCTGTCTCCAAACTTACTGTGATGCCTCAGGATCCAAAATCAATCTCACAGCAAAACAGGAATCAAAACCCTCATTGATCCCCCTCCCTCTTGGCTCATGGACACAGGTTGTCAGCATTCAGGATGGTGAGATATTCAGGCTACTCGGTATACCCATGGGCTTCAAGGTGTCACTGAGACAAAGATGGCAATGGGTAATGGAGAAAATAGAAAGCAAGCTACTGAGATGGAAAAGAAAGCAACTATCATTAGCAGGGAGAATTATGGTACTTAACCATTTCATCATCCCCTCTACTATACATTTCCTCAACTACTGGAGACCCCCTGATGCTGACCTCAATGATCTCACCAAGCTCTGCAAAAACTACCTTTGGGGAGGTGACCCATGGTACAGAAGCAGACCTAAAGTAAAATGGGACACCTACACGGTCCCCAAAACCAAGGGAGGGCTGGGGATTAAAGACATTCGCCTGTATGCTGACAGAATGGCCGCTAAATGGATCATCAGAGCTATGGAGAACCCCACTGAAGACTGGGCACAGTTACTGGTCAAGGACACCCCTAGGTTCACAATCACTGGACACAATAAGTGGCTCAATCTTCCCATCATCACCATAGTAGCCTCCAAGCACCCCATAACCCCTAAAGGGAGCCAACTAGTTACTTCCATATGGAAGACCTGGTTCAGAATTAAAAGTTTTCTGTCCATCAGACCCAAGGACAACAAATCAGAAGGTATATTAGCCACTGACTCTTGCTAGTGGTCTATTCTCCCTCATACCCTCCTTGAGCCAGAAGAAGAGAAAATAGCCCTTAATCTGCACAAAAAAGGTCTAGCAACCTAGGCAGATATGTTCAACCCTCACCACGGTACCTGGCTCACAAGAGCAGATCTGGTAGCCAAATTCGACTGCAGAACCCCTGAACTAGATATAATCCAAAGCAGAGCAATCCAATGGAACCCTCAGGAAATCTGGAAAATCAACAGATCCCCCACCTTCAATATCCTAGCCTTTCACTGGTTAAAGAACAAACCCCTCCTCCCCATCCCTAATCTTGAAAAATCCCCCCCACCAATTCATGTCACTCTTAACCGCAGATGGAATATCACCTGGGACAGGAAAAGATGGTACAACAGTCTCAAGGAGCTGTGGAGCACACACATAGAACCCAAGAAATCATGCCTTGCCTGGCTGGTTGCCTACAGGGCCATTTGGACACAGAGCAAGGCTGCTAAGCTCAACATCGCCTCTCAGACCAATGTGCAAGATGCGGCTTACCTGAGGATGGCGGTCTCCACATTTTTTTACATTGCAAACACATCTCAAATACTTTCAAAGAGCTACATGCAGCTATTCTTAGTTGGGGTAAAGATGTAAATTGGAAGAATACAATGTTATGAGAAAACATAGGTTGCTCAACAACTCTATGGAATGTAAGATGCGAGTACCTCTGGCATGCGCCTCGCTACTACAGAGGGTTGCAGTCACTTTTGACAACCCCGAAATCAAGGGCCCTCCTCTCTCTGTTTGTTTAATTACAACATGCATCAGGTATTGGAACAAACAAACACAAGTCCTATTCAATCTGGAGAAGAGGTTACTGATTAAGTTCCGCCCCTTGATAACACCACTCCCTTGACAGTTTCGAAACCGTCAAGGGGCAACCCATCGCATGGCTGAGCGTAAGCGCTGCCAGGACCTATGCCATGCTAGCCTACCATCATCATCGCCACCTAGCTGGTTAGCTCCCTCCTATGCCTGCGACTACAGCTATGCTTCTTCAGCTTGCGATTAATATTATTATTGTTTCTCTCCCTTTAAATGCTTGAATAAACATCCTTTAAACGTTGAATAAACATTAAATAAACTCTCTCATGTATATTCAATGCCCCATCATCCTAGTTCGAGACTTTAATATGGTTGAAGGCATCGGTGATAGGTATCACAATCAAGGCATCATTTCATTGCTGGTAGGGAAAATTAGTCTAGACTCAATGTAATGGCTTTCATGATTTGATGTTGTTGCTTTACATGATTTTACTCAAATTAAACTTGCAGGCAAAGACCACAAAAATGTGCGGCTTGATAGATGTTATATTTCATCAGATTTGCTCTCTACCATTGTCAATTGTCTAAAGTCATGCCCAAAGTTCAAAAAATCCATCAACGCCTTTGCGTGCCTTCCTCCTTCAACCTTGGCAGGCAGCCATGCCATTTAATGCTTCCTCTCCCTTGATGGTTTTGCTGGCGAAACCGTCAAGGGAGTTGTCTCCATTTAGCCATGTGATGGAAATCTAACTCAGCAAGATGGGATGATTCTATTTATATTGGTTCCATATGTCTTTTAAGAATTATGTAAGCATTTTGTTGGCTCCAAGAAGTCTTCCTCTTGCCTCTTGCCTTCGTGGACGGCTTCTCCGGCAAAACCATCTTGTGGATCCCAATCCCTTGCATTCACTCCATCTCTTTTCTCCTTCATCTCTTTCCTTCACCAAGTTGACTCATTTTTACTACGTATTGTGATTATAGGTGTTGGGGTCACACCTTTTGCAGGTGTTGGTAAATTTTCTTGCTTCTTTTGTGTTGTACAACAAGCTCTAACGCGATGACGAGAGGCAAGGTATGGCAAAGTTATTAAGGAAAAAAGTGGTTGTCATGGTCTTTTTCGTTTATGATTTTGTGTTTAGTTATCATGATTTTTATGTGTGAAAAATGTTTTCCTTGCAGTCGTTTCAAAGAGGAAAAATGCACCTTCAACTAGGGGTGAGAGAAAAAAAAAGATTTTATAGGAGCATGAGGTAGAAGCACCTGTGGTGGTGAGTAGAGAAATGGATGTAAATGATTTTGATGTTAGTGCTTCAAAGGAGAATGAGGTAGATGCACCTGGGGTGAGTAAAGAAATAGATGTAGATGCAAAAGAGGTCAAGGGTAGTGAGAGGAAAGATGTGGAGAACAAAGACAAAGAGGATGATGCAGATGATATCATTCCTTGGTTGGTTTCTCAACCATAGGGCTTAGAGTTCTTAGAGAGCATAGCAATGAACAAGGGCATTATCCCAGCGCTTGTGAATCAATGAAAGGGTTAGGGAGCTGAGACAAGATTTATCTTTGTTAAAAAAGATAATAGAGGATGATGGATATTATGTGATGAAAGGTAGCTTTATCTTGTCCATCAACATGCCTAATGGGACCACCAAAGATGTGGATGATAATACTAAGAAATCATGGGTTGGTTAACAAAGAGTTTGAAAAGGACTTAAGTGAGGATAAGAGATGGTCTGCCCTCCAAAACAATATGTTTTTTGTTTGGGAGGAAAATCATAGGACTCCATCATGGATGGAATGCATACAAGAGATATTTCAGAATAACAAGAAGATACACATAAGGGTCCAAGCTCAATTCATAGTTCCCACTCAATAGGAGGAACTAAAGTTGGTTGCTACTTTGCAATGATTGAATATGTAAGTTATTCAACTCTCAAAATGATATGTTAATAAGTTTTTCATGTGAAAAATATTTACTTTTATTGAAGAATTTGTGTTTACTTTTGTTTGTTTTTCAAGAATGAATGAGGAGGCAATAGTGAAAACAAACTTGAAGGATTACTTGTTCCATACAAGCACGCTATGTGCATGCGACGAGTCTCAATTCATAGAGGAGTTCAATGACAATGAGAAGAAGTCTTACAAAGGCAAGAGCCCAAGAAGCTAGCACTAGCAAGAGGGTTTGGTATCCTCTTACCCAGCCAATCCTTGGCCGCTTGGTGTATGGGATAAACTTTATTGACCTTGTATCCCCTATAGCTAGTTTTTCATAAGCATGTGTCTTTACGTGTTTCTTTGTATCATAGGGAAAGTGCAAGAAGGATTTTGAGTTTGCTTGTAGTAAGATACCTCCAAATTTAGCCAAAGATGAGCTCATCTGGGCAACAAATAATGTAAGGAGGAATGCCATCAAGACTTACAACCGAAAGATGACAAGAGTAAGTTCTAATTTTTATGTGTCACCATATTTGTAAACTATTATATGTGTTCTCTTATTTGGAGACTTTTGTGTATCAACTAAAATTTCTTTTGGTTATTTCAATGCTAGAATCTCTCAATAGTTAATCTTGCAAATAGAGTGGAGTGGTTTGAGATTTTATGGAAGCTTCCATTCGAGGATGATAGGTTTCAGATCACTATCGAAAAGTTGTATTCTATTTCTTCTGCTTATTGTTTAATGGAGCTAAAACTAAGGGTATTAAAAATGTTGGGGCAAGATGGGAATTTTCAGTTGACTCTATGGTATGCCACTTGGGCATCATCACTATATAATCCTTGGTTGGCAAAGGAGGTATGGATGGATCAACTATTGGAAGATGCAAAAAGGCTTTTACAATAAGTCTTAGATTCTACAAGGGGTGCCAATAAAGTGGAGCTACCTGTTGGTGCAAGTTTGGAGGCATATTTTAGTGATGTGGTGAGTAGATACATGGGTTTCTTGTTTTATGCATTTCAAAAGGAGATGAATGTGGGAACTCCACCTGCTAAGCATGTGGATTTGAAGAACTCATCTCATTGGTCTACAGGTAACTATCTGTTACTAATTGGTGTATGTAAATATGCTAAAATTACTTATGTCAATAGTCTCATATGTTACTTTTTGCTTTGTTATGGTAGGTTCTTGATGTATCTCATATCATCAAAGAGAATTCCATGCTTGCCGGATATTTGCAAAGCATGGATAATGATCTCACCTCCTATATATTGTATGTACACTTCAGTCATATTTAGGGAGAATGATGGAGTCGATGGAGTCTTTTTGCTTAGTGATTGGGAGAAAAAGCACTGCCCTTGGTGGCGTGATATGAAGAAAGAGGAGTGCTTGGAAGAGGAGAAAGAGAATTATCTTAGGCACCTCAAGGGTGAATGAAAATTAGAGTCAGGTTCTTCTGGAGAGAGATGATTGAGAAGAAAAGGAAGAAAATGGAGGAAGAAATAAAAGCTCTCAAGGAGAAACAAGATCAAGATACCAAGGAACAAGGCAAGAAGGGGGGTCGTCCACCATCAAGCACAAAAGATGTTTATCTGAAGGGTGAGTTTACTATAAGTTCCTGATAATATGTCCTATTTGTTCTATCATGGCATGCTTCAATTTTCTTTTGGTGTTGAATGACTTTACTTTGTCTTGTGTAGACATAAGATCTTCTGGTGATCTTGCTCTTTCACATAAAAGGATTGGCCAGGTCTCTATTATCTATGCTCCATTGGCTACCTTTTGGTGCACTAGAGAAGAAGACCACATTACAAGAGGTGCAGGTGTGGAACTATGATTTTATTTTTCTAGGAAAAGAGTTTATAGATAGAAATTTCAAAGAGGGATTTGCGGTGATGCGAGAGTTCTACACGAGCTTAGGCAAGGGTGAAAAAATTTGCAATTCAAAACCTTGTGCTTGGAGTGTTGATTTAAGCGTAATAAATCTTCCAACAACAGGTACTGGCTAATTCACCGCACTAGCCTGGGCCCTCAGAACTAGGCAGCATCATCACAATCACTTGCCTCAATCGGCAAACCTCATTCTCCCAATGGTATGAGGATACCATGGGCCAACTCTGGGCCTTACTAACGACTTCGTCGTCCAGCTACACAAGCACAAGAACGGGGCAGCGTTAAGGCAGGGAGAAGTTGTACCTGTACCTTAATTTAACCAAGAAAACAATCCTTTTCTTACATAGATTTTAGCATTTCAACTTGAGATTACGATAAGACATTCTTTATTAAGGCATATGCTGTTGTTTAAAAGAATACAAACTTTAAATGGTAAATCAATCAAATAGATCACTGTAACAATCAATAGAGAAGCCGGGGCCATACCTCAATCCCTAAGAATGATATATAATTGAAAAACAAAATATGTATATACCTTATAGAAATTTGTCGTTTATCGTTGTCTTTGCTCGTGAGCTTTAGAACTTGACATATGAGAATAGAGTCTTCTAATACCTTGTCTTTTGATTGAAATCATCCAATAATCTCCAAGCTTTATCTTCTCTTACTCATACTATGACTCTTCTCTCTTTCTAAGGTCTATGGCTAAATAGCCTTCTCTTACAGGACTACGGTCTACTATTCTTTCTCTATAAGAAAAGCTATGGAGTTTTGGTCTCTTCCTTCGAAATACCATAGAAATCTAAGCTTCTTTTCTAAGATATTAGATAAGAATGAAGGGATATATACATCTCAAACTCTAGGATTACCTTGAGGCTACTTGCTGCTTTCTCACAGTTTTCTCTATGTAAAGACCCTGACAGAAACAACAAACTGTTTCGACCATAACTCTTTGATAAAAACTCAGAATATAGTCATATAACCAGTCAAGAGAACGGGAAGGCATTTGGTCTACAAGCCTACGCGGGCAGAATAGGCAAAAACGTCTGCATATAGCCACAAACGCGCCATCTTTAGAAACGCGTTATTTTTTCACATTTTTAGTATGCATGGACTCTAAATGTGTAAAAGTACTCTAAATATGACCTCTTATCACCTAAACTCGAAATTCTATTTTTGGGAATACTTATCTCTTAATAGAACTATTCTTATGTTCTTATTTCTTTTAGGATTTCTGGAACTAATATTTTTATTCTAATACTTTCCTAATGTTTTTAGCCTTGTTATCTCACTCTTCTCTAATTACACTCTCTTTTCTTATTGAAATCTATATTAAAAGAGATACATATATACATGGCTTGGGAGGGACCTTACATGCATACAGTAATAAAAAAATTTTGATTCTCCATATCTCTATGTTTTCTCTTATCTACAAAGATCTTGGCTTCTGTTGTTTCGTAATTTCTTACATGATATCAGAGCATAGGCTCTAGACAAGAAGCTTTTGTCTAAGGAGATTAGGAGAGATGGCTCAACCCGTAGCAAACGCACCTTCACGTGTGCGGCTCCAAGCATGGGGTACTGAAGGAAAGTTAGATGGATCTAACTATACTCTATGGAGGTTCAAGATGAAGGCGATTCTCAATGCTTATGAGCTTTGGGATACTGCTATTGGAGCAGATCAGAAGCGTGTTCCTATGCAAGATCCTAATGACCCCAGTCAAACCATTCAACCTGATCCGACTGAAGTCCAGGCCTAGAGTCGAAGGGATGCAGACACCCTATGCTCAATTGTCACAAGCATCAAAGATAATGTTTTGACGTTAATTCAGCATGTGGATACTGCTGCAGAAGCATGGACAATTCTCAAGAACCAGTATGAGACAACCAATGAAACAAGAAAGCTGAATCTTGAAAATCAACTGGCGAATGAGAAATTGTCCGAGACAGAGTCTGTGGAGTAGTTCATCACAAGGGTGAAGAACTTGAGAGATCAGGTGGCAGCAATTGGTGTTGCTATCAAGAGTGAAGATCTTGCTAGACGGTGTATTCACATTCTTCCTCCAAAGTATGACAGTTTGGCAACTTCTCCGAATACTCAGGTGAGAGTTCCTCCACTCAGTTTTGAGTATTTTTGTGCCATGCTACAAGAGGAAGAGCTGCGAAAGAAGAGGTTGCAAGGAGAGGATTCCGCCTTCTCTCTGCAGGTTCAAAGAAAGGAAAAGGTAAAGACTAGTAATCCCTCTTCTTTTGCAAAGGATAAAAGAAGAAGAAGATAAAGTGCTTCTACTGCAAGAAGCCTGGTCACATTCAAACAGAATGTCAAAAGAAGGCTGCAGATGAGAAGAATGGAACTTTGAAGTCCTTTTACTTCAACAAAGGAGTCAAGCAACAATGCTCAAGTTGAGGTGGAATTATGGGTTGCTATTAAAGAAATCTGTGCAACTCATACAGCTAGAGCTGATGATCATTGGATCATCGACAGATGACATCACGGTAGCAGTTGGGAATGATGCCAAATGCCCAGCAAAAGGTTCAGGTACTATTTCTTTTTTGTCAAATGATGGTTTTACTAAAAAGCTGTCAGATGTGCTTTATGTGCCAGATATCAAAAGGAATCTGTTATCAGTTGCGGCCATGACGGATCGTGATGATCTGAAGGTTCACTTTGATAAGACTGGTGCAAAAATTCTGAATTTTGATGGTACAGTTGTCGGCAAGGCAACTAGAAACAACAACCTGTATCAGCTTATAGCTTTTACAGCAGTAGTTGGTAATGTGAATACAAGTAAGCTATGGCATGAAAGATTGGTCACCTTAGTCTTGTTCTCTTGAAAGAGATTTGCAAATCTGGGGGGCTGGTGGCAGATCTACCGTTTTTAAGTGATTTGCCAGATGCATGTGAAGCTTGTATGATGGGCAAGCATCATCGGCAACCCTTTCTGCAAGAAGCAAGCAGAGCACAAGCTCCTCTTCAACTCGTCCACACAGATCTCTGCGGAAAGATGAACACGACAGCACTGGGGGTGGTTCCTCTTACTTCATGACGCTGATCGACGACTACAGTAGGAGGATATGGGTATATTTCCTGAAGAGTAAAGACCAAGCTTTTGTGAAGTTTAAAGAATGGCATGCCTTGGTGGAGAATGAAGTTGGCAAGAAAAGACACTCATATCAGACAGAGGAGGATATGGGTATATTTCCTGAAGAGTAAAGACCAAGCTTTTGTGAAGTTTAAAGAATGGCATGCCTTGGTGGAGAATGAAGTTGGCAAGAAGCTGAAGACACTCAGATCAGACAGAGGAGGAGAATTCACATCAGGTGAATTTGCAGAGTATTGCAAGAGCCATGGGATTAAGTGACAGCTTACTACATCCCATACACCTCAACAAGAGCCATGAGATTAAGCGGCGACAGCTTACTACATCCCATACACCTCAACAAAATGGAGTTGCTGAATGCAAAAACAGGGTGATTGCTGAGATGGCAAGAAGTATGATCAAGGCTAAAGGAGGGTCCTTCTTCAGATAACCAGGAAACCCTTGCCCATCAACCACGACCACCAGTAGAGCAGGTCAACCAGTCCCTGCAGCAGCTGAGGAGACCACAAGAAGTTCATGGTGATGAAAAAGATGAGGATGAGCCTGAAGAACCCAACAGGAAGAAGCCATTGCCTAAATGGGTGACACAACTTTTGGATGGGAAGGAGCCTCCAGCCATTAATGAGGGGCCTTCTGAAATTTGCCGTTCCAAGAGAATAGAGGAGCAAAGGAGGGCTCAGGAGCATCTTGTTAATTATTCTCTTATGGCAGAGTTGCAGAAAGTTCAGGAGCCCACCAGCTTTAAAGAAGCTGAAATAGATGTAAAGTGGATGGAAGCCATGCAAACAGAGTATGATTCCATCATGCATAACCACACTTGGTATCTTGTGGATCGTCCAAAGAAACGCAAGGTAATTGGATCCAAGTGGGTGTTTAAAGCTAAGTACTACAAGGACACTTTTGCTCCCACAGCCAGATTGTCTACTATCCGCACCATCCTAGCATTAGCAGCACAGAGAGGATGGTCAATCATGCAAATGGATGTGAAATCCGCTTTTTTGAATGGTTACCTCAAGGAAGAGGTGTATGTGGAACAACCAGAAGGCTTTGAGGTCCCAGGCTTAGAAGATAAAGTTTGCAGACTCAAGAAAGCATTGTACAGGCTGAAGCAAGCCCCACGTGCATGGAATCAGCGGATTGACAGGTACTTGATAAGTATCAGTTTTAAAAGAAGTCTTTCTGATGCAAGTTTGTACATTTTTGAAGAGAATGGCAGGTACATGTTGATTGCTGTTTATGTGGATGATCTTACTCTTACTGGAGATCATGAAGAGAAGATTTCTCAAACAAAGTCAGCATTATGTATGGAGTTTGAGATGACAGATCTCGGACTTATGCACTTTTGTTTGGGAATTGAAGTTTGGCAGAGTCAGATAGAATCTTCATCTCACAGAAGAAGTATGCCATTGAATTACTAAAAGCATTTGGTATGTCTGAGTGTAAGTCAGTAATAAGTACTCCTTTTGAAGTTAACTTGAAGCTTTCAAAGGAAGATGCATCCGCATTGGTAGACAATGAATTGTACAGGAGACTTGTGGGAGGTCTTATCTACTTGTGTAACACTCACCCTAACATTTGTGAAGCTACAGCAGGTGTTCTAAGCAGGTTTTCCAATAAGCCTCGAGAAAGCCATTGGAAAGAAGGTAAGCGTGTTCTAAAGTACATCAGTGGTACTTTGGATTATGGAATCACTTACAGGAGAGGCGAAGAAGCCACCTTGACAGGATATTGTGATTCAGATTGGGCAGGAGACATAGATAGCAGGAGATCAATGATAGGCTATTGTTTTTCACTTGGATCTGGAGTTATCTCATGGATTAGTAAGAAGCAACCTATTGTTTCTCTTTCTTCTATATCGAGGCTGAATACAAAGCAGCATGTTTTGCCTCATGTGAGGCATTATGGTTGAGGAGGCTTTTGGAAGACATGAGAGTAGTCCAGGAGCAACCTACAGAGTTACTATGTGACAACCAGAGTTGCATGGCGATTGCACAAAATCCTGTGTTTCATGCTCGTACAAAACATATTGAAGTTCAGTATCACTTTGTGCGAGAGCTTATCATGGATGAAGTGGTGGATTTGGTTTATTGTCCAACAGAGGACAATTGTGCAGACACTAAGGCTCTTGGGAGAAAGACCCTGGAGCGACATCTTCAACAACTTGGCATTAGGCCGAAATGGTAGTTCACCTTCGGGGTGTGGACATTGAGGGGGGGTGTTGGATATCACTGCTCCACCCTCACGTAACTACGCAGGCATCGACTAACTCTACTTTGTGAGCCCCCCCATATGAGGAGAAGGCATTTATGAGTAGCACGGGTTGCCTGTGGTAGGTCTCGGTTTAAACACCGGATGGTGGCCGATTGTGGCCAGATAGCATGAGATGATTCTGGAGAAGGTTGGCACACTGCCAACTAGGCTACATGCATATGCGGTGAGTTATTATACACCTACTGCATATGGGCTGTAAATTTTGGGTCTGTTATGGCGCGCAGTTTCACACCAGCCTACTTGGGGGAAGGTGCAGAGGGGGCGTGAGCCCCTCTCTGCAGGGGGTCCGGCTAAACTCCATGCGAACTTTGCGGGCCAACCGGAATATAGATTCGGTGGTCATTTATGATTGCATGATGAAAAATCATGCACGCAAAGCTCTATTTAGCGAGACGGTCTTTTCCACTGAAATCACTCTCTTCACCCATGCTGCATACAGCCTTCGCTCTCACTTCTTCCAGTCAGCTATCAAAGCTTCTTCACCGAAGCACACGGCTGGTAAGTGGTAGCTATCTATTGTAATACAGTAATCGGAAATTTTTGATTCTCCATATCTCTGTGTTTTCTCTTGTCTACAAAGATCTTGGCTTTTGCTGTTTCGTAATTTCTCACAATCAATCCACATTCATTTCATAAGTATTCCCATTCTCATCTAATCACATCTTTTTCTATCTCATCACTTTTTTCCTCATTTATCCTCATCGGATCTCATCCACTTGTATCTACCCATACATCTCATCACTTCACATACATTAGCATCTATCCAGTTTACATCGCATCTTATCACATCCATTTCACATCACATCTCATTCATTCACATCCCGATTCACATGCTAACACCTTCATTCACGTCCTATATTATTCATTCACATCATCCCGATTCACATGCTAACACATTTATTCACATCCTATATCATTCATTTACATCCCGATTCACATACTATCACATTCATTCACATCCTATATCATTCATTTACATCCTGATTCACATGCTATCACATTCATTCACATCCTATATCATTCATTCACATCCCGATTCACATGCTAATACATTCATTCATATCCCGATTCACATGCTAACACATTCATTCATATCCTATATCATTCATTCACATCCCGATTCACATGCTAACACATTAATTCTCATCCTATATCATTCATTCTCATCTATCTGATTCATATCACATCTTATCACATCTATTTATAGAATGTAAGAGAATTCTTATTTTTGATATAAAGATTCTTTATGCATCTATTTATGCATAAGAACAACTTCAGTGGAAAATAACACTTTTATAAAAATCCGTTTATGCATCTATTTATGCATAAATTCAATTTTAAGGAGAATAACACTTTCAAAATAAAAATAAATCTTTAATGCATCTTTCTATGCATAAATTCAATTTTAATGAGAATAACTCTTTTGGAAAAAAAATTTATTTATGCATCTTTCTATGCATAAAATCAAAATTGATGAGAGTAACTCTTTCGAAATAGAAATAAATTTCTTTATGCATCTTTCTATGGATAAAATCAAAATTGATGAGAGTAACTCTTTCGAAATAAAAATAAATTTCTTTATGCATCTTTCTATGCATAAAATAAAAAATGATGAGAGTAACTCTTTGGAAATAAAAAAAAATCTCTTTATGCATCTTTCTATGCATAAAATCAAAATTGATGAGAGTAACTCTTTTGAAATAAAAATAAATTTCTTTATGCATCTTTCTATGCATAAAATCAAAAATAATGAGAGTAACTCTTTTGAAATAAAAATAAATTTCTTTATGCATCTTTCTATGCATAAATCAAAATTGATGAGAATAACTATTTTGAAATAAAAATAAATTTCTTTATGCATCTTTCTATGCATAAAATCAAAATTGATGAGAGTAACTCTTTTGAAATAAAAATAAATTTCTTTATGCATCTTTCTATGCATAAATTCAAAATTGATGAGAGTAACTCTTTTGAAATAAAAATAAATTTCTTTTTGCATCTTTCTATACATAAAATCAAAATTAATGGGAATAACTCTTTTGAAATAAAAATAAAATTTTTATGCATCTTTCTATGCATAAAATCAAAATTAATGAGAATAATTCTTTTTAAATAAAAATAAATTCTTTATACATCTTTCTATGCATGAAATCATAATTTGATGAGAATAACACTTTTAGAATAAAAATAAATTCATTATGCATGTGTCTATCCATAAAATCAAAATTTAATGAAAGTAACACTTTTATAATAAAAAAAATTTTTATGCATAAATTTAATTTTAATAAAAGTAACACTTTTATAATAAAAAAAATCTATTTATGCATAAAAATCAATTTTGATAAAAGTAACACTTTTATAATAAAAAAATTCTTTTATGCATCTATTTATTCATAAAAATTAATTTTTATAAAAGTAATACTTTTATAATCAAAATATTCCCAATATGCATCTTTCTATGCATAGAAATTAATTCTAATGAAAATAACACTTTATAATAAAAATTATTCTCTAAAATTTACTAAAACTTATCCAAAATAATTTTTAGTAAATTTTTTCACTCTAAAATTTACTAGAAATTATCCAGGATGATTTAAATCATTCTAATCTAATCAATTTTCACTTTATTAAGAGTAAACAATATGAAAAGTTTAATTCCATCAATTTGATTACACATCTAGGATAAAGAAAGGCTGAATTCAATAATGACGAGAAGGGGGAAAGCCTTTTCAACAAGGCATAACATCCATTTTCATTTTAAAGAAAGCAAAAATCAGAAAACCATAAAATAGAATAAGAAAAAGTAGAATTTCTAACTTACTAGGAGTTTTGTGAGCTTTCCTTTGGCTTGATGGTTTGAGGGATCTACTCTTGTTTACAACAAGAGTGGCCACCAATTCTTTTGAAGACGAAATGGTCAAAAACAAATGAATTATCAATGAATTCACTGTTTTTGGCTCTAGGGAGGAGTAGAGTAACAGTGCATAAAATACTATTAACCATTTACAAAGAGGGAGGCTTCATTTATAGGAAAAAATGAGCCTCTAACCAAGCAAGCTGATTCTAGAATTTCCAGATCAGTTTGGTCAATTTTTTACCATTTTTAGGTTAGTTTAGCTTACTTTTTGGATCTAGTTGAAGCACGAGAGAGGAGAGATGAAAATATCTCATTATTTGTGAGTTTAAAACTCAACCACACATGTGAAATAGACGCCTCCTTCATGAGGGGAATTCCCCACATTGAGGTGTCAAAAATGTATCATTTTTTTTAATATCTGTTCTTTTTTAACTTGTCCTTTTAGTCAACTCTTCATCTTATGTGAGCATTTACTCAATTTTGGGAGATTTTCTTTTATTCTTCCATTTATCTCCTCCCTTCATTTGGATTAATCTAATTGGTCCATAGGAACCTTAATTCAAAAATTCAAAAAATCTCGACCCTTAGGCTAAGGTCCTTTTTACCTGATTTTAATTTATTTCAATTGCACATTGAAAATTTCTTTTTGAATATCTGTTTCAGGGGAAACCATTTTAGACACTAGGAGGATTTTTATATCCAAAAATATCTCAATTTTGAATTACCTCCCCTCTAGACATTTTCTCTCTCTAGGCCAAAACAGGATCTTTCTTTTATTTCAGAGAGGGGAATAATTATAAGATCAGAAGGGGAGGTTCTTACACCTGCACACCTCAAAAGCCGGAGGGAGGAATCTTACATCCTACCCCACTTAAAAAACGCGAGATGTCCTCATCTCGCAAAATTAGAGGAGAACTCTTTTCCTTAAGATCCAACTGATTCTGGGGTTCCTTATAGTCCGGTGAACCCAACAGAATCCTGGGATAAAGATCCCTTATATAAAACTCATCATCAGATAATAATTCACTCAGATCGTAACATTCAATCCATATCACAATAATGGTCCATTAGACCGAAATTTCTATCTGAACAGTCCTTCATCATGGAAATTTTCAATTATACAGATTTTTAATTTGACATCCCTTAACTTGATCCACTGGGTCAAGTGTTAACAGCAGCAACCTGCTAGCACAATCCACTAATCTCATAGTGATTTGCTGAAGTCATTAACGTCATTCCAACTTACGAACATCATCACTCACAGGGACTCGTCCCATTCATCCTCATTGTGGTTTTGCTTACTTTATTACATTTCAACCAAAATTCAGGAATCGTCATTTTTCAATCAGAATCCAAATCAACTCATCAGTTCTCAACCAGAATTTAAAATCATATCAACCACATTCGAATTCATCGTCTGGATGGTATTAATGCTTATAATTTCAAGTCTTAGATTTACTCGTATATACTGCCAATAAAGAGCTGCAGTTATATCCTCGGTATATACGGGTAGTCACGGTCCTTGGAACTATAAGGTAAATACCATCATGTCTAGGCCTCAAGCAAGTCAGGCATTCCATACAATTGCGGTACTTCCATTTGAAGACCCAATTACCAATTTACGAGTTTCAGTTTGAATATCAAATTGTATGAATTTTATCACACAATTACAACCTTTTACTGCATTTTCATAAATTTTTGACATTTTTGGCTTCTCAGTTAATCCTCGTTAGCCCAATTTGCTGTAATACCAGCAACAGCAGCTGTGAGGTCCCTATCCCCACCGCGCATCGAATTGAGGGATGCGAGCAGCGGAAGTAGCACTTCTTGTGGGGGCAGTGTCCTACACTCGGGGCCTCGCCCATGCATATCCGGACAAGAGGCTAATCCATCGGTTCTTCCAAAACCGAACCCGAAAAAACTTCCCTTTCTTGGAAAGCACGGGCGATTCCTCCAGGATAACTTTTCTTTAACGTAGTCAAAAGCCTTAACTAACTGAACTGATCTGACCGAACCCGTAAGTCCCATAGTCAGATTAGGGAAAAGATTATACTTGGATCATAGAGACCAACACTTTTTTCCTCATTGAGAGACACAGCCGTTGATTCTTTTCCATAGATCAAATTTTGTCCGGGATTTACTTCATCTATCGAACCAGAACAGAATTGAGTCTCAATTTAGGGATCCATCAGTCCAGCCTAACCCCATCCAGTCCCATGGGTTAGCCAACCGCCCAACCACTGTAGTGATGGGATCCAATTAGGAATTTGGTTAGGTTGTCCTGGGTACCAGGGAAAAGAGTTCCCAGGCCCCCTAGCCGGATATTCATGCAAACTTAAAACTAGTCACACCACTTACACACCCAATATGAAATTGTCTTTTTCACAGATTCAACAGTCTTTAAAACAATCATTTAATGAAACCATAGTGTCACTGATCATCATCCTCTAATTATCCAGTTGAATCCTTATTTACAAACATTCCTTCATCGGTGTACCTATGGCATCATTGGCAACCAGAACGCTCGCCCCCCTATCCACTCAGGGGCAGTGCCTAGCTCATAGTAACCGGCAAGTATTCACTTTAACAAAAATGGAGTCTATCAGCAAGATCAACCAACAGATCCATATAAAAGAGCCATGGACTCATCCGTTGAGGACCAGCAAGGTCAATCAACCTGATCCATGCCCAAATTCAGAAAACAACTCTTACTCCTTGTTCCAATATCTTCCCCGACGTACGTGTGGTATCTTCAGTGACCCAGAGCCCGAGCATCGTATGGTCAGCACCCTCTAGGATCCTTCGCAGGTCACCTAGTGCTTCACTCATAGGCCGCTTCCTTGGTCCCTCATCCACTGTACCGGAAGCTCACCATTTAAATCAAACCGAAGCTGGTCAAGACCTTGGCCAACCTTGCTTATGCGAGACGTCCTCCGTTGACTCTCCGTCTCAGCAGTTGCAACTTTAACAGATAGGTCTCCACGACCTCATTTACAAGACGGTCAAAATGCTTCCCCAACATTCTTGACATAAAACAGTCATTTAAAAACAAATTTCACATACAAATACAGTTCCAACAATATTTCCATCTTTTCTCATCACTCCACATCCTTTCACATTAGTCGCCATCTTTTCTCATCTTCTCATAATTTTTTTTTCATCGATCCTAACACATCACATCATTCCCACATCAAATCACATCCAATCGCATCATCCACACATCAATCCACATCATCCATACATCCATCCAAATCAATCCACATCATCCATATATCCATCCACATCAATCCACATTATCCACACATCCATCCACATCATCCACACATCCATTCACGTCAATCCACATTATCCACACATGAACCCACATCATCCATACATCCATCCACATCATCCACATCATTCATGCATCCATACATCCATCCACATCATCCATACATCCATCCATAGTATCCACACATCCATCCACATGTTCCATACATCCATCCACATTAATCCACACATCAATCCACATCATCCTTACATCTATCCACATTAATCCACATTATCCACACATCAATCCACATCATCCATACTCCATTCATGTCAATCCACATTATCCACACATCAATCCACATCATCCATACATCCATTCACGTCAATCCACATTACCCACTCATCAATCCACATCATCCATACATTCATCCTCATCAATCCACATTATCCACACATCAATCCACATCATCCATACATCCATCCTCATCAATCCACATTATCCACACATCAACCCACATCAATCCACATTCATTTCACAAGTATTCCCATTCTCATCTTATCACATCTTTTTCTATCTTACCACTTATTCCCTCATTTATCCTCATCAGATCTCATCCACTTGCGTCTACCCATACATCTCATCACTTCATATACATTAACACCTATCCAGTTTACATCGCATCTTATCACATCCATTTCATTAACATCCCTATTCACATGCTAACACCTTTATTCACATCCTATATCATTCATTCACATCCCGATTAAAATGCTAACACATTCATTCACATACTATATCATTCATTTACATGCCGATTCACATGCTATCACATTCATTTACATCATAAATCATTCATTTACATCCCGATTCACATGCTATATCATTCATTCACATCCCAATTCACATGCTAACACATTCATTCACATCCTATATCATTCATTCACATCTCGATTCACATGCTAACACATTCATTCTCATCCTATATCATTCATTCTCATCTATCTGATTCATATCACATCTTATCACATCTATTTTATAGAATGTAAGAGAATTCTTATTTTTGATATAAAGATTCTTTACGCATCTATTTATGCATAAGAACAACTTCAGTGGGAAATAACACTTTTATAAAAATCTGTTTATCCATCTATTTATGCATAGATTCAATTTTAAGGAGAATAACACTTTCGAAATAAAAATAAATCTTTTATGCATCTTTCTATGCATAAATTCAATTTTAATGAGTAACTCTTTTGAAATAAAAATAAATTTCTTTATGCATCTTTCTATGCATAAAATTAAAAATGATGAGAGTAAATCTTTTGAAATAAAAATAAAATTTTTTATGCATCTTTCTATGCATAAAATCAAAATTGATGAGAGTGACTCTTTTGAAATAAAAATAAATTTTTTTATGAATCTTTCTATGCATAAAATCAAAAGTGATGAGACTAACTCTTTTGAAATAAAAATAAATTTCTTTATGCATCTTTCTATGCATAAAATCAAAATTGATGAGAATAACTCTTTTGAAATAAAAATAAATTCTTTATGCATCTTTCTATGCATAAAATCATAATTTGATGAGAATAACACTTTTGGAATAAAAATAAATTCTTTATGCATCTTTCTATGCATAAAATCAAAATTTAATGAAAGTAATGCTTTTATAATTTAAAAAAATCTTTTATGCATCTACTTATGCATAAATTCAATTTTGATGAAAGTAACACTTTTATAATAATAAAATTTCTTTTATGCATCTATTTATGCATAAAAATCAATTTTGATGAAAGTAACACTTTTATAATAAAAAAATTCTTTTATGCATCTATTTATGCATAAAAATCAATTTTAATGAAAGTAACACTTTTATAATCAAAATATTTCCAATATGCATCTTTCTATGCATAGAAATTAATTCTAATGAAAATAACACTTTTATAATAAAAATATTTCTAATATGCATTTTTCTATACATAGAATAAAAATAACACTTTTAGATGACACAAGCGGTGGGGATTACTCTTTTTGAATAATAAAAAGATAAAAGAGCCATGGACTCATCCGTTGAGGACTAGCAAGGTCCATCAACCAGATCGATGCCCGAATTCACAAAACAACTCTTACTCCTTGTTCCAATATCTTCCCCGACGTACGTGTGGGTATCTTTGGTGACCAGAGCCCGAGCACCGTATGGTCAGCACCCTCTAGGATCCTTTCGTAGGTCACCTAGCGCTTCACTCATAGGCCGCTTCTTGGGTCCCTCATCCACTATACCAGAAGCTCACCATTTAAATCAAAGCGAGGCTGGTCAAGACCTCGGCCGACCTTGCTACGCGAGACGTCCTCCGTTGACTCTCCGTCTCACAGCAGTTTTGCAACTTTAACAGATAGGTCTCCACGACCTCATTCACAAGACGGTCAAAATGTTTCCCCAGCATTCTTGACATAAAACAGTCATTTAAAAACAAATTTCACATACAAATACTGTTCCAACAATGTTTCCATCTTTTCTCATCTTCCCACAAAATTTTTTTTCTTCGATCCCTATCACATCACATCACTCCCACATCAAAACACATCCAATCGCATCATCCACACATCAATCCACATCATCCATACATCAATCCACATCATCCATACATCCATCCACATCAATCCATACATCAATCCACATCATCCATACATCCATCCACATCAATCCACATTATCCACACATCCATCCACATCATCCATACATCCATTCACGTCAATCCACATTATCTACACATCAATCCACATCATCCATACATCCATCCACATCAATCCACATCATACATACATCCATCCACATCAATCCACAATATCCCCACATCCATC
Source organism: Cibotium barometz (assembly GCF_041138505.1). Taxonomy (NCBI): domain Eukaryota; kingdom Viridiplantae; phylum Streptophyta; class Polypodiopsida; order Cyatheales; family Cibotiaceae; genus Cibotium; species Cibotium barometz. The sequence continues at coordinate 53,703,473 of NC_141050.1, forward strand.
GACATCTTCCATACATCCATCCACATCAACCCACACTTCAATCCACATCATCCATACATCCATCCACATGAATCCACATTATCCACTCATCAATCCACATCATCCATACATCCATTCATGTCAATCCACATTTTCCACACATCAACCCACATCATCCATACATCCATTCACGTCAATCCACATTATCCACACATCAATCCACATCATCCATACATCCATCCACATCAATCCACATTATCCACACATCAACCTACATCAATGCACATTCATTTCATAAGTATTCCCATTCTCATCTAATCACATCTTTTTCTATCTCATCACTTATTTTTTTTTTAATCCTCATATCAGATCTCATCCACTTGCATCTACCCATACATCTCATCACTTCACATACATTAATATCTATCCAGTTTACATCGCATCTTATCACATCCATTTCACATCACATCTCATTCATTCACATCCCGATTCACATGCTAACACCTCCATTCACATCCTATATCATTCATTCACATCCCGATTCACATGCTAACACATTCATTCACATCCTATATCATTCATTTACATCCCGATTCACATGCTATTACATTCATTCACATCCTATATCATTCATTTACATCTCGATTCACATGCTATCACATCCATTCACATCTTATATCATTCATTCACATCCCGATTCACATGCTAACACATCCATTCACATCCTATATCATTCATTCACATCCCGATTCACATGCTAACACATTCATTCACATCTTATATCATTCATTCACATCCCGATTCACATGCTAACACATTCATTCACATCCTATATCATTCATTCTCATCTATCTGATTCATATCACATCTTATCACATCTATTTATAGAATGTAAGAGAATTCTTATTTTTTATATAAAGATTCTTTACTCATCTATTTATGCATAAGAACAACTTTAGTGAAAAATAACACTTTTATAAAAATCCGTTTATGCATCTATTTATGCATAAATTAAATTTTAAGGAGAATAACACTTTCAAAATAAAAATAAATCTTTTATGTATCTTTCTATGCATAAATTTAATTATAATGATAATAACTCTTTTGAAATAAAAATAAATTTCTTTATGAATCTTTGTATGCATAGAATCAAAAATGATGAGAGTAACTCTTTCGAAATAAAAATAAATTTCTTTATGCATCTTTTTATGCATAAAATCAAAATTGATGAGAGTAACTATTTTAAAATAAAAATAATTTTCTTTATGCATCTTTCTATGCATAAAATCAAAATTGATGAGAGTAACTCTTTTGAAATAAAAATAAATTTCTTTATGCATCTTTCTATGCATAAAATAAAAAATTGATGAGAGTAACTCTTTTGAAATAAAAATAAATTTCTTTAGGCATCTTTCTATGTATAAAATCAAAATTAATGAGAGTAACTCTTTTGAAATAAAAATAAAATTTTTTATGTATCTTTGTATGCATAAGATCGAAATTTTATGAGAATAACACTTTTGAAATAAAAATAAATTCTTTATGCATCTTTCTATGCATAAAATTAAAATTTGATGAAAGTAACGCTTTTTTAATAAAAAATTTCTTTTATGCATCTATTTATGCATAAATTGAAAGTAACACTTTTATAATTAAAAAAATTCTTTTATGCATCTATTTATGCATAAAAATTAATTTTGATGAAAGTAACACTTTTATAATAAAAAAAATCTTTTATGCATCTATTTATGCATAAAAATCAATTTTGATGAAAGTAACACCTTTATAATAAAAATATTCACAATATGCATCTTTCTATGCATAGAAATTAATTCTAATGAAAATAACACTTTCATAATAAAAATATTTCTAATATGCATTTTTCTATGCATAGAATAAAAATAATACTTTTAGAATAGACAAGCGGTGGGGATTACTCTTTTTGAATAATAAAAAGATAAAACTTACTTCATCAAATTTAAGAAAATTTTGCCATAACCTCCTTTGTATGGCTGACCATTTTTAAAATTTTTCACTCTAAAATTTACTAGAAATTATCCAAGATGATTTAAATCATTCTAATCTAATCAATTTTCACTTTATTAAGAGTAAACAATATGAAAAGTTTAATTCCATCAATTTGATTACACATCTAGGATAAAGAAAGGCTAAATTCAATAATGAAGAGAAGGGGGAAAGACCTTCCAGCAAGGCATAACATCCATTTTCATTTTAAAGAAAGCAAAAATAAAAAAACCATAAAATAGAATAAGAAAAAGGAGAATTTCTAACTTACTAGGAGTTTTGTGAGCTTTCCTTTGGCTTGATGGTTTGAGGGATCTACTCTTGTTTGCAACAAGAGTGGCCACCAATTCTTTTGAAGAGGAAATGGTCAAAAACAAATGAATTCACTATTTTTGGCTCTGGGGAGGAGTAGAGTAACAGTGCATAAAACACTATTAACCATTTACAAAGGGGGAGGCTTAATTTATAGAAAAAAGTGAGCCTCTAACCAAGCAAACTGATTCTAGAATTTTCCAGATCAGTTTGGTCAATTTTTTTTACCATTTTTAGGTTAGTTTAGCTTACTTTTTGGGTCTAGTTGAAGCACGAGAGAGAAGCGATGAAAATATCTCATTATTTGTGAGTTTAAAACTCAACCACACATGTGAAATAGGTGCCTCCTTCATCAGGGAAATTCCCCACACTGAGGTGTCAAAAATACACCATTTCTTCTAAATATCTCTTCTTTTTTCACTAATAACTTGTCCTTAGTCAACTCTTCATCTTATGTGAGCATTTACTCAATTTTGGGGGATTTTCTTTTATTCCTTCATTTATCTCCTCCCTACATTTGGATTAATCTAATTGGTCCATAGAAACCTTAATTAAAAAATTTCAAAAAATCTGGACCGTTAGGCTAAGGTCCTTTTTATACTTGATTTCAATTTATTCTAATTGCACATTAGAAATTTCTTTTTGAATATCTGTTTTAGGGAAAACCATTTTAGGGGAAACCATTTTAGACACTAGGAGGATTTTTATATCAAAAAATATCTCAATTTTGAATTACCTCCCTCTAGACATTTTCTCTCTCTAGGCCAAAACAGGGTAAAACAGGATCTTTCTTTTATTTCAGAGAGGGGAATAATTATAAGATCAGAAGGGGAGGTTCTTACACCTGCACACCTCAAAAGGCAGAGGGAGGAATCTTACATCCTACCCCACTTAAAAAACGCGAGATGTCCTCATCTCGCAAAATTAGAGGAGAACTCTTTTCCTTAAGATCCAACTGATTCTGGGGTTCCTTATACATCCATCCACATCCATCCACATCATCCATACATCCATTCACATCAATCCACACATCAACCCTCATCATCCATACATCCATCCACATCATCCACATCAATCCACATCATCCATACATCCATCCACATCAATCCACAGTATCCACACATCCATCCACATCTTCCATACATCCATCCACATCAATCCACACGTCAATCCACATCATCCATACATCCATTCACGTCAATCCACATTATCCACGCATCAACCCACATCATCCATACATCCCATCCATACATCCATTCACGTCAATCCACAGTATCTACACATCAATCCACATCATCCATACATCCATCCACATCAATCCACATTATCCACACATCAACCCACATCAATCCACATTCATTTCATAAGTATTCCCATTCTCATCTAATCACATCTTTTTCAATCTCATCACTTATTTCCTCATTTATCCTCATCAGATCTCATCCACTTGCATCTACCCATACATCTCTTCACCATCTCATCACCTCACATACATTAACATGTATCCAGTTTACATCGTATCTTATCACATCCATTCCACATCAATCCACATTATCCACGCATCAACCCACATCATCCATACATCCATTCACGTCAATCCACAGTATCCACACATCAATCCACATCATCCATACATCCATCCACATCAATCCACATTATCCACACATCAACCCACATCAATTCACATTCATTTCATAAGTATTCCTATTCTCATCTAATCACATCTTTTTCTATCTCATCACTTATTTCCTCATTTATCCTCATCAGATCTCATCCACTTGCATCTACCCATACATCTCTTCACCATCTCATCACCTCACATACATTAACATGTATCCAGTTTACATCGCATCTTATCACATCCATTCCACATCACATCTCATTCATTCACATCCCGATTCACATGCTAACAACACCTTCATTCACATCCTATATCATTCATTCACATCCCGATTAAAATGCTAACACATTCATTCACATCCTATATCATTCATTTACATCCCGTTTCACATGCTATCACATTCATTCACATCCTATATCATTCATTTACATCCCGATTCACATGCTATCACATTCATTCACATCCCGATGCACATGCTAACACATTCATTCAAATCCTATATCATTCATTCACATCCCGATTCACATGCTAACACATTCATTCACATCCTATATCATTCATTCTCATCTATCTGATTCATATCACATCTTATCACATTTATTTATAGAATGTAAGAGAATTCTTATTTTTTATATAAAGATTCTTTACGCATCTATTTATGCATAAGAACATTTTCACTGAGAAATAACACTTTTATAAAAATCCATTTATGCACCTATTTATGCATAAATTTAATTTTAAGGAGAATAACACTTTCGAAATAAAAATAAATCTTTTTTGCATCTTTCTATGCATAAAATCAAAATTGATGAGGGTAATTCTTTTGAAATAAAAATAAATTTCTTTATGCATCTTTCTATGCATAAAATCAAAATTGATGAGGGTAACTCTTTTGAAATAAAAATAAATTTCTTTATGCATCTTTCTATGCATAAAATCAAAATTGATGAGGGTAACTCTTTTGAAATAAAAATAAATTTCTTTATGCATCTTTCTATGCATAAAATGAAAATTGATGAGAGTAACTCTTTTGAAATAAAAGTAAATTTCCTAATGCATCTTACTATACATAAAATCAAAATTAATGAGAATAACTCTTCTGAAATAAAAATAAATTTCTTTATGCATCTTTCTATTCATAAAATCATAATTTGATGAGAATAACACTTTTGGAATAAAAATAAATTCTTTATGTATCTTTCTATGTATAAAATCAAAATTTGATGAAAGTAACGCTTTTTTAATAAAAAATCCTTTTATGCATTTATTTATGCATAAATTTAATTTTAATGAAAGTAACACTTTTATAATAAATTTTTTTAATGCATCTATTTATGCATAAAAATCAATTTCGATGAAAGTAACACTTTTATAATAAAAAAATTCTTTTATGCATCTATTTATGCATAAAAATCAATTTTGATGAAAGTAATACTTTTATAATCAAAATATTCCCAATATGCATCTTTCTATGCATAGAAATTAATTCTAATGAAAATAACACTTTTATAATAAAAAATATTTCTAATATGCATTTTTCTATGCATAGAATAAAAATAATACTTTTAGAATACACAAGCCGTGGGGATTACTCTTTTTGAATAATAAAAGATAAAACTTACTTCACCAAATTTAAGAAAATTTTGCCATAACCTCCTTTGTATGGCTGACCATTTTTCAAATTTTTCACTGTAAAATTTACTAGAACTTATCCAAGATGATTTAAATCATTCTAATCTAATCAATTTTCACTTTTTTCAGAGAACAATATGAAAAGTTTAATTCCATCAATTTGATTGCACATCTAGGATAAAGAAAGGCTGAATTCAATAATGAAGAGAAGGGGGAAAGCCTTTCGAGGAAGGCATCGCATCCATTTTCATTTTAAAGAAAGCAAAAATCAGAAAATCATAAAATAGAATAAGAAAAAGTAGAATTTCTAACTTACTAGGAGTTTTGTGAGCTTTTCTTTGGCTTGATGGTTTGAAGGATCTACTCTTGTTTGCAACAAGAGTGGCCACCAATTCTTTTGAAGATGAAATGGTCAAAAATAAATGAGTTATCAATGAATTCACTATTTTTGGCTCTGGGGAGGAGTAGAGTAACAGTGCATAAAACACTATTAACCATTTACAAAGGGGAAGGCTTCATTTATAGGAAAAAGTGAGCCTCTAACCAAGAAAATTGATTCTAGAATTTTCCAGATCAGTTTGGTCAATTTTTGACCATTTTTAGGTCAGTTTAGCTTACTTTTTGGATCTAGTTGAAGCAGGAGAGAGGAGAGATGAAAATATCTCATTATTTGTGAGTTTAAAACTCAACCATTTTTAGGTCAATTTAGCTTACTTTTTGGATCTAGTTGAAGCAGGAGAGAGGAGAGGAAAATATCTCATTATTTATGAGTTTAAAACTCAACCACACATCTGAAATAGGTGCCTCCTTCATGAGGGGAATTCCCCACACTGAGGTTTCAAAAATGCATCATTTCTTCTAAATATCTCTTCTTTTTTAACTAATAACCTTGTCCTTAGTCAACTCTTCATCTTATGTGAGCATTTACTCATTTTTGGGGGATTTTCTTTTATTCTTCCATTTATCTCCTCCCTACATTTGGATTAATCTAATTGGTCCATAGGAACCTTAATTCAAAAATTCAAAAAATCTCGACCCTTAGGCTAAGGTCCTTTTTACTTGATTTCAATTTATTCCAATTGCACATTGGAAATTTCTTTTTGAATATCTGTTTCAGGGGAAACCATTTTAGACACTAGGAGGATTTTTATATCCAAAAATATCTCAATTTTGAATTACCTCCCCTCTAGACATTTTCTCTCTCTAGGCCAAAATAGGATCTTTCTTTTATTTCAGAGAGGGGAATAATTATAAGATCAGAAGGGGAGGTTGTTACACCTGCACACCTCAAAAGCCGGGGGGAGGAATCTTACATCCTACCCTACTTAAAAAACGCGAGATGTCCTCATCTCGCAAAACTAGAGGAGAACTCTTTTCCTTAAGATCCAACTGATTCTGGGGTTCCTTATAGTCCGGTGAACCCAACAGAATCCTGGGATAAAGATCCCTTATATAAAACTCATCATCATCAGATAATAATTCACTCAGATCGTAACATTCAATCCTTATCACAATAATGGTCCATTAGACCAAAATTTCTATCTGAACAATCCTTCATGGAAATTTTCAATTATACAGATTTTTAATTTGACATCCCTTAACTTGATCCACTGGGTCAAGTGTTAACAGCAGCAATCTGCCAGCACAATCCACTAATCTCATAGTGATTTACTGAAGTCATTAACGTCATTCCAACTTACAAACATCATCACTCACAGGGACTCGTCCCATTCATCCTCATTGTGGTTTTGCTTACTTTATTACATTTCAACCAAAATTCAGGAATCGTCATTTTTCAATCAGAATCCAAATCAACTCATCAGTTCTCAACCAAAATTTAAAATCATATCAACCACATTCGAATTCATCATCGTTGTCTGGATAGTATTAATGCTTATAATTTCAAGTCTTAGATTTACTCGTATATACTGGCAGTAAAGAGCTGCAGTTATACCCTCGGTATATACGGGAGTCACGGTCCTTGGAACTATAAGGTAAATACCATCATGTCTAGGCCTCAAGCAAGTCAAGGATTCGATACAATTGCGGTACTTCCATCTGAAGACCCAATTACCAATTTACGAATTTCAGTTTGAATATCAAATTGTATGAATTTTATCACACAATTACAACCTTTTACTGCTTCTTCATAAAATTTTGACATTTTTGGCTTCTCGGTTGATCCTCATCAGCCAATTCACTCTGATACCAATGCTGTGAGGTCCCGATCTCCACCGCATAATGAATTCAGAGGTGCTAGCAATGGAAGTAGCGCTTCTTGCGTAGGTAGGGTCCCACACTCCGGGCCTCGCCCACGGATATCCGGACAAGAGACTAATCCATCGGTTCTTCCAAAACCGAACTCGAAAAAACTTCCCTTGCCCGGAAAGCACGGGCGCTCTAGGATAACTTTTCTTTAACGTAGTCAAAAGCCTTAACTAACTAAACTGATCTGACTGAACCCGTAAGTCCCATAGTCAGATCCCATAGTCAGATCAGGGAAAAAATTGTACTTGGATCATAGAGACCAATGCTTTTTTCCTCATTGAGAGGCACAGCCGTTGATTCTTTTCCATAGATTAATTTTTGTCCGGGATTTACTTCATCTATCGAGCTAGAACAGAATTGAGTCTCAATTTAGGGATCCATCAGTCCAGCCTAACCCCATCCCAGTGCCATGGGTTAGCCAACCGCCCCAACCACTGTAGTGATGGGATCCAATTAAGAATTTGGTTAGGTTGTCGCGGGTACCAGGGAAAAGAGTTCCCAGGCCCCTTAGCTGGATATTCATGCAAACTTAAAACTACCACTTACACACCCAATATGAAATTGCCTTTTTCACAGATTCAACAATCTTTAAAACAATCATTTGATGAAACCATAGTGTCACTGATCATAATCCTCTAATTATCCAGTTGAATCCTTATTTCCAAATATTTCTTCATCGGTGTACCTATGGCATCATTGGCAACTAGAACGTCACCCCCCTATCCACTCAGGGGCCTTTTCGATAGTTCATAACCGGCAAGTATTCACTTTCACAAAAATGGAGTCTCAGTTGAAGATCAGCAAGATCAACCAATAGATCCATATAAAAGAGCCATGGACTCATCTGTTGAGGACCAGCAAGGTCAATCAACCAGATCCATGCCCGAATTAAGAAAACAACTCTTACTCCTTGTTCCAATATCTTCCCCGACGTACGTGTGGGTATCTTCGGTGACCGAGAGCCCGAGCACCGTATGGTCAGCACCCTCTAGGATCCTTCGCAGGTCACCTAGCGCTTCACCCATAGGTTGCTTCCTTGGTCCCTCATTCACTATACCGGAAGCTCACCATTTAAATCAAACCTAGTCTGGTCAAGACCTCGGCCGACCTTGCTACACGGGAGATGTCCTCTATTGACTCTCTGTCCAGCAGTTGCAACTTTAACAGACAGGTCTCCACCACGACCTCATTCACAAGACGGTCAAAATGCTTCCCCAGTAGTCTTGACATAAAACAATTATTTAAAAACAGATTGCACATACAAATACAGTTCCAACAATATTTCCATCTTTTCTCATCACTCCACATCCTTTCACATTAGTTCCCATCTTTTCTCATCTTCCCACAAATCCTTTTTTCATCGATCCCTATCACATCACATCAATCCCACATCAAATCACATCCAATCGCATCATCCACACATCAATCCACAACATCCATACATCCATCCACATCATCCACATCAATCCACATCATCCATAGATCCATCCACATCAATCCACATTATCCACACATCCATCCACATCATCCATACATCCATTCAAGTCAATCCACATTATCCACATATCAACCCACATCATCCATACATCAATCCACATCAATCCACATCATCCATACATCCATCCACATCAATCTACAGTATCCACACATCCATCCACATTAAACCACACGTCAATCCACATCATCCATACATCCATCCACATCAATCCACATTATCCACACATCAATCCACATCATGCATACATCCATTCATGTCAATCCACATTATCCACACATCAACCCACATCATCCATACATCCATTCATGTCAATCCACATTACCCACACATCAATCCACATCATCCATACATCCATCCACATCAATCCACATTATCCACACATCAACCCACATTAATCCACATTCATTTCATAAGTATTTTCATTCTCATCTAATCATATATTTTTCTATCTCATCACTTATTTCCTCATTTATCCTCATCAGATCTCATCCACTTGCATCTACCCATACATCTCATCACTTCACATACATTTCACATCACATATCATTCATTCACATCCCGACTCACATGCTAACACCTTCAGTCACATCCTATATCATTCATTCACATCCCGATTCACATGCTAACGCATTCATTCACATCCTATATAATTCATTTACATCCCGATTCACATGCTATCACATTCATTCACATCCTATATCATTTATTTACATCCCGATTCACATGCTATCACATTCATTCACATCCTATATTATTCATTCACATCCTAATTCACATGCTATTCACATCCTATATCATTCATACACATCCCGATTCACATGCTAACACATTCATTCACATCTCGGTTCACATGCTAACACATTCATTCACATCCTATATCATTCATTCACATCCGGATTCACATGCTAACACATTCATTCATTCTCATCTATCTGATTCATATCACATCTTATCACATCTATTTATAAAATGTAAGAGAAATATTTTTTTTTGATATAAAGATTCTTTACGCATCTATTTATGCATAAGAACAACTTCAGTGGGAAATAACACTTTTATAAAAATCCATTTATGCATCTAATTATGCATAAATTAAATTTTAAAGAGAATAACACTTTCGAAATAAAAATAAATCTTTTTTGCATCTTTCTATGCATAAACTCAATTTTAATGAGAATAACTCTTGAAATAAAAATAAATTTCTTTTTGCATCTTTCTATGCATAAAATCAAAATTGATGAGAGTAACTCTTTTGAAATAAAAATAAATTTCTTTAACCGTCTTTCTATGCATAAAATCAAAATTGATGAGAGTAACTCTTTTGAAGTAAAAATAAATTTCTTTATGCATCTTTCTATGCATAAAATCAAAATTGATGAGAGTAACTCTTTTGAAGTAAAAATAAATTTCTTTATGCATCTTTCTATGCATAAAATCAAAATTGATGAGAGTAACTCTTTTGAAATAAAAATAAATTTCTTTATGCATCTTTCTATGCATAAAATCAAAATTAATAAGAATAAATATCTTGAAATAAAAATAATTTCTTTATGCACCTTAACGCTTCTATAATAAAAAAAAATCTTTTATGCATCTATTTATGCATAAATTCAATTTTAATGAAAGTAACACTTTTCTAATAAAAAATCATTTTATGCATCTATTTATGCATTAAAATCAATTTTGATGAAAGGAACACTTTTATAATAAAAAACTTCTTTTATGTATCTATTTATGCATAAAAATCAATTTTGATGAAAGTAACACTTTTATAATCAAAATATTTCCAATATGCATCTTTCTATGCATAGAAATTAATTCTAATGAAAATAACACTTTTATAATAAACATATTTTTAATATGCATTTTTCTATGCATAGAATAAAAATAACACTTTTAGAATACACAAGCGATGGGGATTACTCTTTTTGAATAATAAAAAGATAAAACTTACATCACCAAATTTAAGAAAATTTTGCCTTAACCTCCTTTGTATGGCTGACCATTTTTTAATTTTTTAACTCTAAAATTTTCTAGAAATTATCCAAGATGATTTAAATCATTCTAATCTAATCAATTTTCACTTTATTAAGAGTAAACAATATGAAAAGTTTAATTCCATCAATTTGATTACATATCTAGGATAAAGAAAGACTGAATTCAATAATGAAGAGAAGGGGGAAAGCCTTTCCAGCAAGGCATAACATCCTTTTTCATTTTAAAGAAAGCAAAAATCAAAAAACCATAAAATAGAATAAGAAAAAGTAGAATTTCTAACTTACTAGGAGTTTTGTGAGCTTTCCTTTGGCTTGCTGGTTTGAGGGATCTACTCTTGTTTGCAACAAGAGTGGCCACCAATTCTTTTGATGAAGAGGAAATGTTCAAAAACAAATGAATTCACTATTTTTGGCTTTGGGGAGGAGTAGAGTAACATTGCATAAAACACTATTAACCATTTACAAAGGGGAAGGCTTCATCCATAGGAAAAAGTGAGCCTCTAACCAAGTAAATTGATTCTAGAATTTTCCAAATCAGTTTGGTCAAATTTTGACCATTTTTAGGTTAGTTTAGCTTACTTTTTGGATCTAGTTGAAACAGGAGAGAGGAGAGATAAAAATATCTCATTATTTGTGAGTTTAAAACTCAACCACACATGTGAAATAGGCGCCTCCTTCATGAGGGGAATTCCCCACACTGAGTGTCAAAAATCCACCATTTCTTCTAACAAATATCTCTTCTTTTTTAACTAATAACCTTGTCCTTAGTCCACTCTTCACTGTTATGTGAGCATTTACTCATTTTTGGGGGGATTTTCTTTTATTCTTCCATTTATCTCCTCCTTACATTTGGATTAATCTAATTGGTCCATAGGAACCTTAATTCAAAAATTTTAAAAAATCTGGACCCTAGGCTAAGGTCCTTTTTACCTGATTTCAATTTATATCCAAAAATATCTCAATTTTGAATTACCTCCCTCTAGACATTTTCTCTCTCTAGGCCAAAACAGGGTAAAACAGGATCTTTCTTTTATTTTAGAGAGGGAAATAATTACAAGATCAGAAGGGGAGGTTCTTACACCTGCACACCTCAAAAGTCACAGGGAAGAATCTTACATAAACCCAACTAGGTGGGCTATTCAAAGGACCAATCCAAGAAGTGAGGTTAGATGCCAAGGATACCTCATAGCAAGGGAAAAAAGTGAGAAGATCCAATATGTGTGGTTATGTGGGAATGACATTGATCATAGTTGAGAACTAGCAAACATTGTATTGGAAAGACCAACAAGCCGTCCTACAGTTTAGCTAATTGCAAGGGGAATATGCTTAGATTCAAATGAGATGGATGCTTTGTGGGCTGCAAGCTTTGATCTACTAGAGTGTGAAATTGCACATGAATCAAGAGAAAGAGGAGATAAGGATCCCATGCATGGGTCAGGAAATCACAACAATGAAATGGATGTTCGTCTATTACAACGAGATGGCAAGACGGTGGTTGTGTTAAGTGTTGTAACTAAGGAGATGGAGGCAAGGATAAAAAAGGCAAACAAAATGACTTGCACAATCAATGACTACAAAGTGTTGGTTGCTTATGAGCATGTTGATTTTACCGTGTCAACAGTAGGAAGTCAAGTGCAAGGAAAAACATATAGTGTGGTTATCTCCAAATTTTCTTCCTGTACTTGTGAGGACTTTCGAATGCAGGTTTGTGGTGGAAAGAGGTACATGCCCTACATGCATATTTACTTCATCTTTATAAAACATCTTGAATTGGATGTGCATCAACAAAAGTTTGTCCATCAAGCATCTTTAACCAAGAGAGATCTTCATCAAGCATTGCGGTTGGTGAATTGAGATGCTGGATGAAGAAAGCAGTGGAATTTTACATTGTGTGACTTTCAAACATTTTGGGATTGTAGGTTCGCTATCTTCTGTTAAGTTCACAAGCTAGAACAAACCAGAGACTACATATCACATATGTTTTGATAGTTTTATCAGCTAAATTTTGTCTACACACACCTTGTTTTTGCCACAAAGCATATGTCTTTTTAAGTTTAACAACTGCAGTAGCTACATTTTGTCTTCTCACATCTTGTTGGCACTTCAAATGATATATCTTTTGATAATTGTACTAGATAAATTTGGTATAGGCATACATGTTAGGACTATGGATCAACTATCTTTTGAGAATCGTGCATTGTACACATGTTTAGACTATGAATCGTCTATCTTTTGATAATTGGGTTTGTTGAGAGATGTAATCGTGGTGTTGTGTGTATGTGGGAAAGCACCCTAGAGGTGCAAGATATTGTGGCAAGATAAGAATGCCACATGTAATATTGCATGGTGTGTGAGTGTTGACTAAAAGAGTGGAAAAGGAGTTGCCACATGGATGATGATGTGTAAAGTGGGATAAGGCTAGAGAGCCTATATCATTGTATGGTTCATTGTGATATGCAATACAAGGGAATAGTGTTGAGTGTGCAATCTCCCTCTCTCTCTCATGGAGTTCTTAGTGTGGTTTAATCCACCTTAATCTTATGCTTAATCTTATGTCCTTCACCATGATCAATCCCATTTCTAGAATCTTAACATGGTATCAGAGCCAAATGGGCTCTTGGTCATGGGTGATTATCATGTATATTAGTTTGGTTGTGTTTCTTTGATTAAGCATTAATTTCAGTTATTATGAAAAAAAAATTATGCACACTCATATTATCATTTGGATTTGCATTTGTGAGGATTTGAGAGAGATTTGGAGCTACCATTCTCAAGTTTGAGAGGAGATTTGCAACAAGGAGGTTGCATAGAAGCTGCCCAAGAGAGTTGCAAATGGAGTTTTGCAACATGGAGAGCTTGCTCATCATCAAGGAAGCTGAAAATGGAGATTTCAGCATTATGAAGGCTATGGAGTCTTCATCATCATCAAGGAGAAGCTGCCAAGAGAAGATATGCTGCTGATTATGCCTCAAGAAGGTTGGTTTTGTGAAGTTTTGCCTCAAAGTTTTGTGTTTGAGCATGGAAAAATGCTCAATGTATAAGGGTTGCTTGATGGGATGGAAGAATCCCAAGGTTCTTTGCTTCCAAGCAAAGAGTGTAAGAGGTGCAATGCTTGTCTAAGAAGGGACAAGCGGTTATGGGCTTAGAAGAAGTCCATGGTTGAGCACATTGGAAAGAGTGATGCTCATGGTTTTGCTCATAGAAGATGGGCAATGTTTGGTGGAAGCTTTTGGAGTTTTCACATTGGTTTGCACCTTGGTTTCTTGAGAAAAACCAAAATGGAAAAGCACCCTTGAATGGATGCATGCATTGAAGGAAAAACATGCTAATTTAGAAACCATGAAGGCCATGTCAATGGTCATGGAAGACCTCAACGTGGAGGTCTTAGAGAGGCAAAGTAGCAATGGGATATGCTATGGAGTTTTGAAGCTATTAAGAGAGGTGAAGGGTAGCATGAATAAGGCTAGCTTATAGCAAAATGGCTCCAGAAGCATGCTATAAGTTCAGCCGGTGTGAGCTACAAAACCCATGATGATGGCTATGTGAACCGAAAGAGATATGGCAGGCTCAGGTTGCACAGGCAGAGAGTAGAGAGTGGCATTCAAGAAGGTCTAATTGGTCCATTGTGCAACAAACTATGGCATTGACGGTAGAGTTTATTAAAAACTCACATTTCTAGTAAGCACGTCCACTGGGAAGTCAGCCAGCATGAGAGGCGACAGAATCATGGGGGAGTGCTTGACGACCAAGGCAAGAAGGACTTGTAGGCTCTGGTAGGATGAGCAGACAATGGCGCCATGGAAGAGCTGTGGCAAGCTCATAGTAGAGCAAAGCTTTGGAAGGTAGTAGAGCCAGCAAAGAGACGAGCAGGTTGATGAGCGGCCAAAGCACAAAGGAGACAATCAAGGCAAGGCTATGCTACGCTGCCAAAGGGGCAGGCCGCAAAGCTGGCATAGAAGCTAGTAGCAGAAATGGCTTGGATGGAAGTTACAGCAAAGGCCCCAGACAGCACTGAAGGTTGCACTATTGAACCTGCAGAGCAACAAAGAATGAGAGCGATGGTTTCTGAAAGCAAGGAACATAATCATGTGCAGTGCAGTAAATGGTGGTGATGATGAAGTTTTAACAAGAAGAAGTTAAATGCCCTGCTGATGAGCATGGAGATAGACACAAAATGGAACACTAGCCGCCCCACTGGCCTGGTGCGATCTGGAAAGAGAACATGTGTGCCCTCAATGTTCAACCAAGAAGATGAAGATGCCAGCACAATAGTTGCGAGGCGTCCCAACTCTGCAAAAGACTGGTGGAGATTGTCAAGAAGGAGACGACGACGGATTGCTCCTTATTTTGTGGCTCAAAACCATAAGGGTCACAACCTTAGCCGCTATTTTTGTGGTGCATATTCTTCCTGCATTTTTTGCCCATAGTATGGTTTAATATGCAAAATATAATTGTATCGCCCTTAGACTCTAAAACATTGAGCAAATACTGGCTTCAGCCACCATGGATGCTTTTTTGCATTGGGTCCGCTGCCCGGCTTTGGCCAAAAAGGCTTTGTAATTATTTAATTTCTCACCCAAACATGATGATGGATAAATCGTCCACGAGCATGCGTGCTCAAAACGGAAAAATTTTTGTAATCATCCATGGTATGAGGGTCGCCCTGCCCGAGCTCACCTAGAAGCTCGAAATGGCTGTTGTGTGATGTGTGCAAGAGCGATGCACGTGTGAGGTGCATGCGCATGGGTTGGTTCCCACCCGAACTTCCATGTTCAAATCGGACTCAGTGGTTCCGCTGTGAGCAAGTCGGCTCAAAATGGACTAGGTGTCTAAGATGGTAGACACGCGCACACATGTTTGGTTAATGGACACTCCAATGTATCATTGAGGGGGAGTGTTGAGAGGTAGCGATTGCATTTGTGCAATGCTACATTGATATGGGTGATGAATGATGGGTGAGTTGTGGAACACCTCGATTAAGAGGGGGTGTTGAGAGATGTAATCGTGGTGTTGTGTGTATGTGGGAAAGCACCCTAGAGGTGCAAGATATTGTGGCAAGATAAGAATGCCACATGTAATATTGCATGGTATGTGAGTGTTGACTAAAAGAGTGGAAAAGGAGTTGCCACATGGATGATGATGTGTAAAGTGGGATAAGGCTAGAGAGCCTATATCATTGTATGGTTCATTGTGATATGCAATACAAGGGAATAGTGTTGAGTGTGCAATCTCCCTCTCTCTCTCATGGAGTTCTTAGTGTGGTTTAATCCACCTTAATCTTATGCTTAATCTTATGTCCTTCACCATGATCAATCCCATTTCTAGAATCTTAACAGGGTTGCCTTCTCGCAATGTGATAGAAAGCCGATGGTTGTGTTTGATGTTGTAAATAATGAGATGGTTCGTGTATTGAGATGCAAGATGGAGAAAGCAATGGTCTTATGCCATGTGTGATGGAGAACATATCACATATGTTTTGATAGTTGTATTATCCAAATATTGTCTACACACACCTTGTTTTGGCAATGAAGCATATGTCTTTTAACAACTATGTCTTGGTACCATATGTCTGCTTACGTATTTTTGGAACTTCAAATGATCTATCTTATTACTTTGCAAGATGGAGAAACTTATGCCACGGTTTCCTTGTGAAATATGTCATATTTTGTCATTAAAGTTCACTAATGCTTTTAAAGTGAGGGACCCTTTTTTTCCCACCGCTTGTATTACTCATATAATTTTGCTCGTATAATGCTTGCCCCCAATATTTTGGGTCTGCATAGAATTCATTCACATGACCAATGTGCTTGTGCCATATGTCAATATCTGCAATGAAGTACATCTGCCAAGCACTTCATTTTTCCATCCTACATAGACAATGGCACTTTACCAACATGCATAATGGGATGCACACTATCATCACCTATTTGTACATAACCTGGTTTTTTCATTTTTTGCATGTCTCTAAACTACTCATCATGACTAATCATGTGGTTAAAGGTGCCAAAATCCATATACCATATGTATTTATATCATGACACATCTCTTGTTGTAGAGTTAAGCATGAATCACAAACAATTGCTCACTTCTATCATCACCACCCTGTTTACTAGATGATACGTAGTTGCCTCTTGCTGCAACTTTTCACTTCTAATGCCATTCTTCTTTTTAAAGAAGTCCTTTGCCATGTGCCCTAGTTTGCCATAGTAATAGCACTATATGCTATTTTCACTCTTATTTATTGTCCAACCACCTTGGCCCCTTTAGCTCCCCTCAATTGCCTCTCTAGACTGGCCTCTTCTACTTGTGTATGATTGTTGTTGCTGCTACTACGAATCATTAGACTAGATGATACATAGTTGCCTTGCTACAACATTCCACTTCTAATGTCATTCTACTTTTTAAAGCAGTCCTTTGCCATGTGCCCTGGTTTGCCATAATAATAGCACTATATGCTATTTGCACTCTTAGTTATTTGCCAACCACCTTGGCCCCTCTGGCCCCCCTTGCCTCTAGACTGGATTCTTCCACCTGTGTATGATTGTTGTTGTTGCTCTACGAATCATTGGACTGTTGTTTTCCATAATTCTAGTTTCCATGTCAGCCACCACCACTTTGGCTATGACCACGACCTCTATTAGAGTAGAAGGCCTATTCTAATGTGTTCTTGCTTTGTGAAGAAGAGTACTCACCAAGAGACTTTTCTTCTATGATCAGCATAGACACTATCCCGAAAGTTAGGAACATTCTCTTTGACTGCAATGAAGGCATTGAGTGACTTGTATTCTTTACCAAGCCCATTTAGACAGACACTCACTAAATCACCATCTTCCTTTGATACATTGATAGACCCAAGGGATTCAACAATTTTCCTAATCTTTAAAGCATACTTATTAATAGACATGATTTTCTTTTTGACAGTATGCATCTCTTGTTCTCGCTATGTTGGTTTGCACTAGGTTCTGGCATGCAACTACTGGAGTGTTAATATCCTATATGTGTCCTATCATTGTGTCTTTGAAATTTATTAAAAGCCAATACATGACTTTCCTTGTACCCTAGTTCAAGTACTTAAATACCTTTATATCTATTGGAGTGGAATTCTCTTCAGATAACTCTGGAGGCTCCTCATTGTCTCCTTCGACATAGTTCCAAATTCCTTTACCCATTAGGAAATTGGTCAATCTCAACTTCCAAGCATGGAAGTTATTTTTTTCTAGCTTCACATTGACAATCTGATTGATTCTCTTAGACACATTTACTTGTAACAACCAAAAACCTACAAATAGATAATTTTTGTATGTGTAAGATTCCTCCTCAGAGAGCCTGAATATCAAATAAGCCTCTACTTCAATCCCTTGTAATCATTCTATGTTTCTGAATACAAGAAAATATCGTTTTTCCTTGTTTTGCCTAGTGAGATAAAAATTTCTAGAGAGTGCTAAATCAATATTGGGATATTTTTGGATAAATAAATTCTACAAATATCAAAAAAATGTTTCCCTGAAACAGAAAATCAAAATAGATTTTTCAAGGTGCAATTGGAATTAATTAAAATTGATTCAGAAGACCTTAGCCTAAGGGTTCAGATTTTTGAATTTTTTTAAATTATGGTCCAATTAAGGTTCCTATGGACCAATAAGATTAATCCAAGTGTTGGGACAAGATAAATCCAAAGAATAATCAAAATGGAGTAAATGCCCACATAAGATGAAGAGTTGACCAAGTACTAGGTTTATTAGTTAAAAATTATGAAGTATTAATAAAAAAATGAGATATTTTGGAGTAATCATTCATTTTTGACACATGTGTAAGGAAAAGGGAGACCTTCAAGGACGCGCCTACTTCACATGCTTGCATGAGTTTAAAACTCAAAAATAATAGGATGTTTTTATCTCTCCTCTCTCCTGGATCAAACCAAATAAAAAAGGGAGCCAAAATGGTCCAAATCTTGTCCAAATTCAGCCAAACTGAAGTTGGAAAATTCTAGAACCCAGTTGGACTCAGTTAGTGGCCTCCCTCTCCTATAAATAGACCCTCATTCCTTTGTATTATTATCTGTGAATTAAACTATGCCGGTATTACTCTAAACTAAGCTTAGTTTTATCCTCTAAAAACCTCTACAAAATTGAAGAAATTGGAGCTCTTCTCTCTCTCTTCAATCTTCCTTGGTGACTCCTACAACATACCAAACCAATTGATTGGTTGGGGGCCTCTACTGTGATCAAAGAATCAAGTAAATTAGAAGGTAAAGTGTGGATTATTGTCTTCTTATAAAAACTCCAAATGCTTCTCTTCTCAACCCCTCTCAAGCTTGAGAAGCTTTAATTTGAATGGCTTTTGATTACTATTGAAGTTCTTTTATGAATTGTAATAAAGAAACACATAAATTTCCATTTATGCTTAATTTTAATGGGTTTTAAGCATTTCTCTCTCTCTCTCTCTCTCTCTCTCTCTCTCTCTCTCTCTCTCTCTCTCCCCAAAGAAAGGTCATTCCTATGACCTATTCTCAATCCAAATGAAGCTTTTCATGAAGCATTTCTCGAAAACAAAAGTAATTTCTATGCTTGTGTAATTAGAGGCCAAAATAATGGCTTTTTCATGATTTTATGATATTTATTTCATAGAGAAATTATGAATCAATCCATAATTGGATAATGATCCAATTAGTGTTCATTGTAATCATATCAATGATATTAAACTTCATTCTTTCAATTAAATTGAGAATTATTAGTTATAGCAGCAGTAGAGCTATGGCAAAATTTTTGTAAAATAAACACATAAAACATTTTCATTCATAATATGAAAAAGAGGACTTCCTACCATATTCTAGGAGTTATCATCCTAGATTAATTGAATGATTCTCATTGTAATCATGGAGAAATTGATTTTTATGTTTATGCATAATTAGTAAATTAGGAAAAAGAGAAATTTCTAGTAATTTATTTTTTATGATAAAAGAGTAATCCCCATGACATTGGAAATCCATGTATTCCAATGATTTAGAGGAAAAAAATGAAATTCTAAAATAATGCATATTTTATGAAAGATTTTAGTTAAATTTATCTTTTTGTCTAGATAAATTTTTACGATGAAAGAGGAATTCCCACCATATTGAAATTCAAATATTTAAATAAGGAAAGTATAATTCCTAGTGCAAAGGAATTAATGAAGATTTTTATTTAATTTTTAAGAGAAAATATAGTTAAATTTATCTTTTTATATAGTCAGCGCCCTCTAGGTGACCTCCTTCGCAGGAGGTCACCTAGCGCTTCACTCATAGGCCGCTTCCTTGGTCCCTCATCCACCATACCAGAAGCTCACCATTTAAATCAAATCGAGGCTGGTCAAGACCTCGGTCGACCTTGCCACACACGAGATGTCCTCTGTTGACTCTCCGTTAGCCTGTTGTTTCAACTTTATCACTTAGGTCTCCATGACATCATTCACGAGATGGTCAAAATGCTTCCCCAACATTCTTGACATAAAACAGTCATTTAAAAATAGGTCATAAATACAGTTTCTAACGAACTCTCATCTTTTCACATTGTTCCACATCATTTCTCGCTATTCCACATTCTTCTACATCAATTCACATTGCTTAATACACATCCAATCATATGTATTCCCATCGTCCTTCATCCATTCTCATCTAGTCACATCATATTACATCTCATCACATCTATCCTCATCACATCTCATCCATTCACATCTACCCATATCCATATCACATCACATCACATTCACTCACATCCATTCACATTGCATCTCATCCATTCACATCTATCCCGATTCACATCACATCCATTCACATCTATCCCGATTCACATCACATAACATCACATCACATCTCATCCATTCACATCTATCCCGATTCACATCACATCCATTTCACATCATATTATATCCATTCACATCACATCTCATCCATTCACATATATTTACATCACATCCATTTCACATCACATCACATCCATTCACATCTATCCTGATTCACATCACATCACATCACATCACATCCATTCAATTCCATGCCAATGCACCAAACAAAGACAATGTATATTTGTAAGGAGGTACAGTCTGACCTCATTCAAGGATTACTAGGAGAGGGTTGGGAGATTAATGAGGGGTCACATCAAGGTGATGTGTACAAGTGCAATGTAGTAGATTCTACATTGTCTTTCAGGTTCTTGAAGGCACACTCTATTTTGTACATGCGTCTGCACTACCAAAGATGGATGAAAAAGCACGGGACATGGATCCCACTTCAA
The DNA here is from genome assembly GCF_041138505.1 of Cibotium barometz. Lineage (NCBI taxonomy): Eukaryota > Viridiplantae > Streptophyta > Polypodiopsida > Cyatheales > Cibotiaceae > Cibotium > Cibotium barometz. The sequence goes on from NC_141050.1 coordinate 53,725,076, forward strand.
GCCTCAGAAGAAGAAATTGTGCCTATTGAGGTAGCTGTGATGATGCAAAATGTGGATGGATTGAGCGAGTGTGGCAGCAACCAAGCATTGGAGCCTAGCAGACCTGCATCAACACTTTAGCATCATGGGCTTTGACAATGTGGAAGAGTCAAGTTTCAAGTTGATGAGAAGAAAGGTATATCTGATTCCACATGTCTAGAATTAACCCTTACACTTTCTGGTTATTGTGTCACTTTCTATATTTTTACAGATTGGGAAGCGTAAGGAGGGGACAACCATGGTCTCAAAATCATGGCAAATGGGGGACCTTGAATTTTCAGCAGCAAGGTGCATAGCCCTACCAACACATAGCAAGATGAACTGGGTATATGGGAAAATAGCCTTTGTTCTGATGCACGTGAGGGGCAAGAGTTTCAGGATCAAGATGAAGGCAATGACGAGCTTTCAAGTCAATAAGGAGATGGAGATCAACATGAAGTTCACAAGAGAGGCAAAAAATGAAGACATTATATCAATTTTAGATTAGATGACATGCTTGTAATTTTGTAGCAGGCTCTTTTTTAACCAATCTTTATTTAATTTAAATCTTAATATTTTTACAAACTATGATGTTTTTGTCTAGTTGTCTAGTGTGAAAAGGCCAAACTTTAAATTTTAACTATAAATAGCCAAAGGTGCCTTCTTTCTCATTTTCATGCGATAGAAACCAAGGACGAGCTCACACTATCTCTTTGTATTCACATGGCTACCCACTTTGACAACTTCTGTGAGTTTCTCTCCACCACCCCGTGGGCGGGCAAGAGCGAGCTCTTTGCCATGTTTGCTCGTGAAGTAGTCGCTCGCCCTTGCATCCCAACATTATGAGACGCAGATTGCATACATGGAGCAATACTTGGCTCCCCACTCCATCTCCTTTCCCCATTGCCCCAATGATCGATGGGTGCCTGTTGAGATGCTTAAGTACATTCAACAATATGCCCGCCCCTACAACCAACGCCTTGAACGCTTCATCGACATCTGCATTCGTGCAGAAGCTTACTGTACCTTCAATAAGCAGGAGGTGAAGAGGTTGGGGAAGGGAAATTTAGGAACTAGGTTCCTCTCGTGGCTTGCCACTTTTGCGTTCCTCCATCAGGATAAGGATTCAGATGAGGAGGTAGAGATGCCTACATTGCAGTTGGTAGGGTATTTGAGGGATGACAAGGAAGTGAAGGCACTAGGTACGAGTGCTGGTGTGGAAGAGCAGCTTGCATCAGAGCACTTTCCAGAGGGTGCACAATCTGCAGAGCTGAATAGCCCACTGTAGTAGAGGATGCGGGGCCATCTTCCCCACACAAGGATAGCAAGGTGCTGCCAGAGCTTGAGATCAATCTCTTGAGCACCATTGTGGTGGAAGGTGAAGAATACTTATTTCTTCATGACCTTGAAGAGGCAGCTGGCTTGAGAATGGAAGAATGCTTGGGCATTATGCGCATGTGATGTGAGTGGACCTTGATACGTCCCCAACCTTGGTCCTCACCTAGATAGTGTCATATTACCCCTTGGAGAATCTATCGCAGAGACAGTTGCTTTGGTCAAGGAAACTGTGGTTGAGACCGCGGAGCAAGCCCTAGTTCTAGAGGAGGAATTCACAACCTTACAAGACAAGCTAGAGGCTGAAAAGGATACCCTTGCTGCTGGAGTGATGAAGGAGACCAAAGCACCTAAAAAGGATGAGGCTAAGTCCTCGATTGACCTCTCCGCCGCCCCCACCAGCACTTTGGCAAAAGAAGACATTGAGCAAGAGGTAATAATCGACCTTTTACAACTTTTGTAATTATGTATAGGGAAATATTTTGATTTTTCCTTTGATTGCAAAGGAGGGTGGTTGAAATTGACGCATTTGCTGGGAGAGGCGGCGGCAGCAAAGACCAGGCCAAGGTCCATGGACATGATGCTGTGTTGGCGCACTATCTTGGTCGGCTTCCTGTGGATGGCATCACCATTATCCACAGGACTACACCCCTCAATCTACCTTCACTCTCTTCTTTTTGAAAGCTCTCTCTAAGGTCTCTCTGTGTAGCCTCTATGGCGCAGAGCACCAAATTATAGTTTTGATTAAAAAATCCCTTGTCTTCGATGTTTTTGGTTCTAGATTTAGGGGTAAGCTTCTTGCTCATATAGATATAGCCAAAGCATAGGCACAGAGGATCCTCAAGAAATAGCCCAATCACTCCTTGAGCATACTCTGCCTAATAACAAGAGAAGGAAGCTCAATAGCTTTTGTAAAGATGATGTATCACTTCTTATTATGAATACAATACAATTTTTGAAAACTTATTTTCATTAAGTATATCATTGTTTTTTCTAGTTTGTAGTACCATCAATTTTTTTGTAAATGTATTAGAAATGATCCTTGGGGTCGGGGGGAGCAGTGCCAGAACAGTGCAAATTTTGAGCCTGCACCATTGCTGTAGAGCCCAAATTCGCACTGATTTGGTACAGCTTTCCCAGCTCTTCAGGAGCAATTCTGATGCATTGGATGACAAACAATGTATTTTTACACATGATTAAAGGTGTTTTTATCTTGCAAATTACTGTTTTTCATAATCAATGTACTCAGCTTCATTATAAATGCATCAAAAATAATCCTGAGTGTGGTTGGGGGAGCAGCGCCAGAACAGTGCGAATTTTGAACCTGCACCGCCGCTGCAGAGCCTAAATTCGCACTGTTTTGGCGGCAACAGGTTTGAAGTTGAGTCTTCATGATGCTGGAGATCACTTTGATGTCACACTCTATCAGACAGCTATTGGCCATTCTACTAGGTAGATTAATTTTTTGATGTAGCACAATCGAGAATAAAATGGCCCTAGGGTCTTTCTTCCATGCACAAATGTGCATTGTAGAATGGCTATTCTACCATGCAAATTCATGTTTAAATTGAGCACAAATGCGTATGGAATGGTCCGAGGGCAATTCTACTGAGCACATTATTGCAAGTAGAATGGCCCAAGGGCCATTCTAAATCACATTGTGTATGGAAGAATGACCTCACAGAATTTTACCATGAACAAAGGGGCACTAGAGCCATTCTACCATTTTTACCTTGTTAGTCCCCCACCACCCCATTCCCCACCCCTGAGTCCTCAGCCTTCTCCTATCTTAAGCATTGTCTCACTCAAACACCCATCCTCAAACCTCGCGATTGGTCCATCATCTTTCACATGCAGATGCCAACATTACTGTCATGGGTGCAGTGCTAGCCCAAGCTTGTGAGAAGTACCAGATTGATCGGCCCGTCTACTATGCTAGTCGCCTCCTCAACTCTGTAGAAAGAAACTACAGCACTACAGAAAGGGAGGCTCTGGCCATAGTGCATGCATGTCAAATGTTTCGCCACTACTACTAGGTGTGCACTTCATCATCATCACCGATCATCACGCTCTCTTAGTGTAGAGAGATGGCTTCTCTTATTCCAAGAATTTGACTATGCGATCCTTCTGCCTACGAGGCAAACACCATGTGATGGCGGATCATCTCTCACGCATCAACTCCGGCGAGCCCACCACCCTTGTTTGCAGGTATCAATGATTATCTTCTTGATAGTGTGCTTTCAAGGTAGATACCGCCCCAGCTTGGTATGGGGATGTGGTTGTTCTTTTGTCCACAAGCGAATTTTCGGTCGGTCTCTCTCCAAAGGACAAGCGTCAGCTCTTGCTAAAAAGCCGTCCATTTAAACCGGTGGTGGTTGGCCAACTCTATAAATCCGGTCAGGATGGTGTCCTCTGCCGGTGTGTCAACCCACATGAAGTCCCTTAGCTTGTGGAGGATGCTCATGACGATCCATCTGGGGGTCACTACCCTGGTCACACCACTGTTAAACACCTTTCTCACTCAGGACTCTGGTGGCCCACCATGTTCAAGGATTGTCGGGTTCATGCCCAACATTTGTCAAAGGTGTGCTCCCAAGCTGAGCAAGAAGGCCAGCAGACCTCTCCACATCTCCTTCGGATGGTCTCCATTTGAAAAATGGGGACTGGACTTTGTGGAACCCATTGAACCCATGGCCCACCACAGTGAATGTAGGTACATTCTTGTGGCCACTGATTATGCCACTAAATGGGTTGAGGCTATAGCCACCAAAGATTGTACATCTCAGACAATGGCAAATTTTTGTACGAGCATAGCTTCGCTCGATTTGGTTGCCCCCTGGAGATCATTAATGATCGTGGAACCCACTTTGCCAATGAGCTGATCACCACCCTCTTCACTGAGTATCAAATCTTCCATCGGAAGTCATGTGCCTATTATCCTCGTGCTAATGGTCAAGTTGAAAGCACCAACAAGGTCTTGTGCAGGCTGGTTTGCAAGGCTTGCCACCAACATCCTCGCGACAATGGCCGGATGTCGTGATTGGCGTGCTTTGGGCCTACTGCACAGACTCTCGGCCACCACATGACACACTCCATTCCAGGTCACATTTGGTCTTGAGGCAATCTCCCCCTTCGAGTTCAATAGCAGCTCCCCTAGGGTGGGCTCTCCATGCTCCTCCTCTGACCCTCACACCTCACAAGAAGCAAGCATCTTACGACTCTCTATCCTCGATGAAACCCGTGCCCATGCCAGTCAAGCATTGGCACCAATAAAACCATTGCAAAGCATGGCACGACCGTCACTTGCATCATTTTCAATTCACGGAAGGCGACTTGGTTCTCGTCTACCAGGCCCGGCACCTCAAGCGAGCCAAAAAGCTTGTTCTTGCATGGGAAGGCCCATTCACAATCCATGCCATCTTACCGGAGCTCCACAGTTTGGATGGGTAGACACTTTCGTTGGTGGTCAACGGCTTTCGTCTCAAATTGTATCGGCTACCCGGAGTCCCTTCCTCCCACACCCTTCGTCCCTAGCCCACATGGGGAGGCCAACATTTTAAAAAAAAGAGAAAAAAAAACACCCAATGGAGACCCCACGTTTTTCCCATTTCCATTTGGAAACCCCCATGCTTTTTCACGTCTCCAAATGTGGGCCCTTCACCGCTTCCCCACGCCTAAATTTGGGTCCCTCGGCTACTCCCTTTGCCACCTTCCTTCTCGCGCACCCATGTCCCTTCCTTCTTGCACACCCCCATAGGCTTCCACCTTCCTCCTATTTTGGCGCCCCATCACCGGCCTCTCTTTTAGCTCACCTCATCGGCCCCACCCTCCGCACGCTTTTCCATCTTGCGCACCCCCCAAATCAGGGGATCCCCACACTTCCAACTCCTCTCCACACTACTCCCATTTGGCACCCCCTTGGCTGCCCAACCCTTCGCCCCCCCTTTATCTTGCGTGCACCCCACACCCGCCTTGTGAATTTCCCCGGCCCCTTGTGCATCCCGACCACAATATAAATTTGGTAACCACCTTGGAACCAAACGACTAAAAAGTTATATATTATAATCTAATTTAGATTGATTACCATTTGGTAACTTTGCACTAGTAAAAAATTACCAAATGATAACTCACCTTTTAAGAAAAATTACCATTAGAGTTTTTCTATAAGCCTATATGATGCATGCTTAACAAGGCTCAAATTGATAACTTGAGACTCACCAAGCAGAAATCACTATAATATCTTGCTATTTTTTTCCAAGTTCTCTCAATAACTGATAGAAATAGCTTTAATTTTTTGAAACTCATACAACATCTAGCATGTATGAAAGAAATGAAGAGATCTTTGGAAACTTTAAGATCTAGAAAATTACCAAATTGTAACTCAAAATTTGGAATATGTTACCAATGGTAATTTTATGAAAATCTCAAATTTATACTATGATCCCGACTCACCTTCCCACACACTACCACAGCCCACCTTCTCACCTCCCACAAAAGTCCCCTTTTATTATACTTTTGTGGGAGGCGATCGATCACTCGCTTACCTACTCTAAACAAGAAGCTTCTCTTCATCGCTGAAAACGGCAAGTTGGAGGAGCCGTCGTGGAGTCCTCTATCTGCTAACCCACTTTCCTGGGACCCCCATGCCTTCTACCTCACCACCCTCACTCGGCGACCCCCTCTCACCCCTACTTCATCAGCTGGCCACCTGTCCCCATTACGCACACTGTCCACAGCTGCCCTCCCTCCGCACTGCGCACCCCCTCTCTTCGTCACCCGCCCCCTTATGCGCCTGCCCTCTCTTTGCACGCGCACCCCCTCCCCTCTCTTCACCACCTAACCCCCTCTCTGCGCCACCCATCCCCACTGTGCACCCCCATTGGCCACACCTTGCGCACCCCCATACCCACCTTGCCCGACTGCCTCTTGCGCACCCCGCCTCGCGCACTCCATCCCCGCCTTGTGACCACCACACCCTGTGGACCCCCCATACCCTCTTGTGTACCACCTACGTCGACTTGTGAACCCCTAGCTATACCCGACTTGCGCATACCCCCATTAAAAAAATAATCATAAAAATATAAAAAAATATAATAATATTCACAATACCCCATCGACTTCCCTCTCTTCCTCTTGCGCACACCATCCCCCGCCGCCCTTTCACCGTCAGCTCCTTGCGCACAACCTCAGGGTACCACGCCACCACAGCCCCCCTCACCCTCTGGATGAGGCCTGTGGTGACCACTCTCTTCTCATCAGTCTTTCTTCTGGACATGTGGTGTCCTTCTTCCTGGACACTCCTCTTGGACCTACAGCAGTCCTACTTTTTCACCACTTTCTCATGGACCTGTGTGGCAGTCCATCTGCAGCTTCATCTCAACATGTGCCTCTCTGCTTATGGTGTTCACCGGGATGGTGAACGGATTAATTGGTGGGGGACCTGTAGTCACCCTCATTGCCCAAGATCGGGCACCCTCAAGTTCGTGAACCTCAAATACGAGCAACCCAAAGGATCACCACCAGTCACACAAGGCATAACTCTTTAGCTACCCACTTGACCGCTTGGAAGCAGTGCTCACCCACTTGTTCTCAGTACCTCTCACCTACTCCAACAGCATCTGTCAGTGACCACTTTTAGCACTTGTCTTGTGATGGCTGAAGGTGCCACGCCCATTGTATAAAGAGGGACCTTGGTGTACTAAGGGAGGAATCATATAATTCACCAAAAGTGTGCTAGGTGCTTGTGGGGAGAGTAAAGTAACACACTATATAGTAAGTTGTACAATAAAAAAATAAACTGGTGTTTTAACCTGGACTTTTTCCAATTAAATTCTATTATCATGTGTACATCACATAGTTTATGCACATGGTGTGTATTTCATGAACAAGTATGGATCGCTCGACATGTGGAGTATCCAAGGGATGGAGAAATCATATTATAAAGCAAGAGGGGTTTATTTCAAAAATACAAGACATGGAGGTGGAGCTTCTGTAGGAGGAACATGTACAAACTATCTACAAGAGATGTTCAATTGGTTTTATCGCACAACCTTTGGAAGGGTATTGGTTAGGGAGTGGGCCCAACAATCAAAGCTTGCGCAAGAGGCACGCAAGGTTGTAAAAAGTCATGCTTGGCTTGAATGGTTGCAGACCAATGCTCCCTATAGGCATGGTGCTTGGCGAATGAGGAGACAAGGGAGGCGTTGGGTTTTGCATGCACCAGCACAAATCTAGATGTAATAAGGCTAAGAAAATAAATTTAGTTAGGTTTTTTTTTTGCCTTAAAAAAATTATTAATAGTTCCTTCTCTCACTTCATTTTCATTTCACTTTTTTAGAGAGCTTGAGATCAAGATCTACGTAGGCACCCACGTAAGGACACCAGCACATCACCACGTTAGCACAATAGGCATAGTCGTACATGGATATGGCATGCACCAAGAACACCGCACGTGTTACCACGCCGTCACAAAACACAGTGCAAGGCACCCAACGACCACATATTGGCGACACCACGGAAGAGAGTGACCCCTTGGATTCTAGGACACGCCCAATGGGATCACCAGAGTAGTCCAACCCTCCTCCCATAGCAACACCAACACACACACATGCAGGCCCTTCTAGTGGGAGCAAGTGCGTGAAGAAGACCCCACAATGCAGCCACCCCAAAGATCAAGACAGAGAGGTTGATGATGAGCAGTTCGACTGGGTTGGTGAAAACATTCCTACATTGCGCAGCACCACAAGTGGCAAGACCCTGCTACCAGGACAGGGTCCCCTACCTACCGGGGAGAAACTTGATACTACACAGGTACCACAGCAGGAGGAGGAGGAGGATTCAGACTATGAGAGAGACCAAGGGGAGGTTCTTGCAAGTGTGCGCAAGAGTAGAAAGGTCAAGCTCTTCAAGCCAAGGAAGTCCCAACCTCGCCAACGCACCAACACAACATAGAGAGCTCTAAGGAGAAGGATGCGCCAAGGACATAGGGCTCTACAAGAAATCAAGTTTTATTAGAGGAACACTGAGTTGTTGATAAGAAGAGCCCCTTTCGCTCGCACAGTGAAGGAGATTCTCCAACGATATAGAACAGAGTTCCGTGTACAGGGGATTGCCCTTGAAGCATTGCAAGAAGCCGCCGAGGCTTACCTTGTTGGGCTTTTTGAAATCAAGTACACATCTCCCAAATCCTTCATCTCAAACTTCCTTTTGAGAAGACTTTTCACATGCTCAATCTCTTTTAAGTTGTCACCCCCAACAATAAGATCATCTACATATATGGTGATGATCACAATACCCTTATCACTCTTGCGCACATACAAAGAGTGATCTTCATCTTCCATATGAAAACCAATAGTGACAAGATACTCAGTAATCTTGTCATGCCATGCTCGTGGAGCTTGCTTTAGCCGATACAAGGCTTTACAAAGCTTACACACATACTCTGGGTGACCTGTATCCTCAAAACGGCGATGGGCTGATCACAAGTCACCATGTAAGAAGGCATTTTTGACATCCATCTAATGTAAAAACCAACCTTTAGCTATAGCCACCACAATTACAACTCTCACAGTTTCCATCTTTCCAGCTAGGGCAAATGTCTCCTCATAATCAATCCCACGTGTCTGTGCATATCCTTTGGCTACCAATCTAGCCTTGTACTTGCTTATGCTACCATCACTGTTATGTTTCACCTTATACACCCACTTATCGCCAATAGATTTCTTGCCTTTAGGCAATGGCACCAAATCCTAAGTCTCATTTGCATACAATGCATCCATCTCCTTATCCATAGCTTTCTCCCAACACACATTTCCAATAGCCTCATCAAAGCATGTGGGTTCTACAACCTGCACAACTTTTGCCATATACGGATAGTGATGTGCCACATAACCATCATAAGTCAACCTCTGCAGCACCGACTTTTTGACTCTTCCAGATCTTCGTAACTTTGCATTCATGGCTTCCATAGCCTTCTTCACACTAGGTGTCCTCATTGCTAGAATCCCAAGCTCCTCATCAAGGCTCATCTCCGAGCCACTAGAATCTCCATCCAACAAGAGAATGCCCTGCAAAAATATCGGGCATACCAAGGGGCTCAACCACTTTCTTTTTGCCTTTATGTGATGTACCAACTACATTTTCAGGACTGGTATTATGACACAGCTTGCCACTCCATGGTCTATCAACAGAACTGCTAGATGAGGACTCTCTTGGTCCACTCAATGACTGTGATTACTGACTTGCATTTTGTGCAACCACATTTCCACTTATATCAGCCCTAACAGCATCCTTTTCAGTAGCATACCAGCTACTCATCTCATCAAATACAACATCCCTACTTACCTTCAATTCACATGTAGCAGGATTATAACATCTCTATCCCTTTTTCTCAAGGGAATACCCAATAAACACATATTTTTTTGCTTTTAGATCCAGCTTGGTACATAACTCATCTGGCACATATGCAATACATCCAAAAACTTTCAAGTGAGACAAATCAGGTTTCTTGCCAGTAAACTTCTCCTTTGGCGTTACATCATGTATGGCTACAATAGGAGTCATGTTCATGATATAAACTAGTGTAGACATAGCCTCAGCCCAATAGCTATGTGGCAGATTCTTCTCAGCCATCAAGGCTCGTGCTATCTCTATAATGTGCCTATTTTTTTGCTCAGCAACTCCATTTTGTTGGGGAGTGTATATACATGTAAATTGTCTCTAAATGCCATTCTTTCGTAAGAACTGAGAGAACTCATTGGAAAAGTATTGTGAGACCCCTGCCCACCTCTGCGATGTCGTGCCATGGCACGTCTATGGTGTGAAACCATGCATGTGAGGCCATTAAATACAAATTTAGATGCATGGGATTAAGTGCCATGACTTGAGTCATTATATGATGCCCATGTACATATGTTCATATTGTAAATGAGGTTCAATAAGACGAGCTGAAGCTGAGCCAGGTCTCGAAGCCTGAGTACATGAGTGTGGTGTGAATCGTGGAGTTTTTATGCTTATGGTGAACCTTGGGAGCTAGCAGAAGTCCCTGTGCCTTTGTACATAGGCTTGGATTTTGCTTGAGTATTTAACAGCTTTTCTTGGCCCCACGAGATGGTAAAATGCTCAGAAATCATGCTTGAGATGATAGTGGCATTTGATTGAGGTTCAAAATGGAATGGATATGGCCATGGTCATGACTACATGGTGACGGAGACATGTGAAAGAGGATGTCAAGAATCTTTGGTCAATGCGTGGGAATTACCCCTTGTGAGTCTTGGTGTAAATAAGCCCAAAAAAATGTTGATGCTTATCAACCTTAAGAAATGGAGAAAATCAAGGGGGCGTTGTCGTGCCATGGCACGTCTATGGTGTGAAACCATGCATATGAGGCCATTAAATGCAAATCCTGATGCATGGGATTAAGTGCCATGACTTGAGTCATTATATGATGCCCATGTACATATGTTCATATTGTAAATGAGGTTCAATAAGACGAGCTGAGGCTGAGTCGGGTCTCGAAGTTTCTGTACATGAGTGTGGTGTGAATTATGGAGCTTTATGCTTATGGTAGACCTTGCAGTGGGGAACACCCTTCTCAACATGTATGGAAATGTGAGAGTATGTATGATATAAGGATTGGTTTTGAAGAATACGCTTTTGAGATATCGTGTCTTGGAATGCCATGATTTCAGTTCTTACTCGGAATGAGCAAAACAAGAAGAACTTCAATAAGATACTGCACACATTTAAAGTCTTTGTGTACCCTCATAGGCAGAATGATCCCTTCAATAATATCTTCATGCCCATGGATGGTGAACCTAGTGGTAACTATGCTAGTGAGAGCTATTTCAAGATGGCTCTTGTGAGTAAGGTGGTGGAGGTGGTTCTGCTGTTACTTGGACCTCATGGGTAAGTTGGAAACACTCAATTATGTACATGGTCTGCGTGGCTATGTAAATGATGGTATGGGTGGCTCGTCAAAGGGTTATGTAAATGATGTAAATGGCTACCCATGTGCATGATGTGTAGTAGCTTCTCTATGGTATCGATGGGTCGAGTCAGTGATTACCTCTTATGGGAGTGCAAGCATGATGCATGCTTTAGTAGACTTATGATATGTACATGATATTTGATGCCGCTTTGGTCCATGCATTTGCATACGAGGAGTAGATATATCACGTGTATAGAAGGTATATGAAGGGGCAGCTTGCGTGGCAGTAACGAAAAAGGAGATATCCGAAATTAATGCAAAAAAAAGGTGGCGCAAGTGTTTTTGGAACTATGGAAATACGGAATATCATCTGCAAAAGGTAGGAGCGCCCGAATTCCTTGCGGGAAGGAGAGAAAAACCAGAGAGAGGGCGCATATCGTCAGAGTGTGTGCAGAAAATGTGAAGCAGAACGTCATCTAACCAGGGATTTTAAAATCAAAAAGGCGACTACTGTTTATAGCTTCTTGGGGTTAGAATTAAAGAGTGAATTGAGTACTATCAAAGGAGATGATTTTCACATCATACGTATTCTGTTCCTTGCGCAGTCGGCAGTGAAGCAGCCATATAGGGAATAGCGAAAATCAAAGAAAAATCCGCTCTTTTTTACTTTCAAATAAGTGAATTTTATTTTTTGTTTATTATTACTTACGATTTGGAAAATCGTATAGCTTATGAAACCTTTAAGGTTTTGGAGAATGAGAAGGTTTTGGTTTTGAAGAATCTTGGAATAAGAAAGCATCAAAATACAATAAGATTCCTGGAATTTGGGTTTTATTTTCTACTCGATTGGATTTTGGAATGCTAGACATGGAGTTTCCTAAAATCACATGAGTATGTTATAGATATGCCATATGCCATCTTTTGCTTGTGAGTTGTTGGAATCTAAAAGCAGGTTTTCAGGAGATAAAGAGACACCTTGAAATGATGGAATTGGTGTCACTTGATGTATGTGATGTGAATGGTCACATGTATATGGGAATTTTTTGAAGATTATGTTGTGCCTACATGTGATTGGTTTGAGGCATTTGGAAAAAGAAGTCAGGAAATCTATGCTTGGAACTGGACATGCTCTGGATACACAATTTATGTGCAATCATCAAGCTGAATTTGGGGATGTATTGAAGTGAATTGTCACATGTATATGTCATCAAAAATGGAGATGTCTTATGATCCTTGGAGAGTTATGTGTGTGTGTTTCCTTGTTGGAATTAGAAGCTACTCTCACAGCTAGAAGTCTTGCACTTTCCCAGCAACATGGCCCACGTCACGACAGCTTTTGGTGAACCCGACGTGAAACTGCTGGGGTGAGAGTGTGGTGAAATATACAGGGAAGCTATGGCTGAGAATCCTGAGGGACAGGGGGTTCATTTTGACCCCGGGGTTATGCAAATGTTTCAGATGTTTACTATGTATATGCAACAGCAGCAAGCTGCTGAGAGGGGACAAATTTCCACGACCAAAGCACTGCAGTCAATTGTGAAAAAGGTGGATCAATTTGATGGTAAGGACATCACAAAGTACCTGGGCAATTACACAAAGGAAATGGAGCTAAACAGGGTGACTGAGGAGGATATGGTTCGAAGCTTTGAGCTGGTGTGTGTTCCTGAAATAAGAGAGTGCATAAGAGGATTACAGACAGCACATGGTGGCAGAAATTGGGAGGAGTTCAAGCTTGCTTTAAAGGATGAATATTTCATGGAGGATTCCGAGCGGGTGACCAAACGAACTTTCTTGGAATGGGTCACAAAACCCAAAATGGGAATTTCTGCCACCCACAGAGTTGCTAAGAGAGTTTGAGAAGCTCTATGCCCAGCTGTCAAGGATAGAGCGCACAACTTTGGACAGAGAAAAAATAGAGCTCTTCTTACAAGCAGCTGGGAAAGATCTCCAAGAGAAACTGGAAATCCTCCTTGAGGATAAGGATACAGAGCAGGGGCTAAAGAATGATTGGAATGATGTCGAGGATGCGGTCACTATGCTAGCAAAGCGGCAGCGAAGGAGGGATAAAATGGTGATGAGCTCAGCAACCCCTATAACTGCTGTTATCCCTGAGAATCTACCAAAACCAGCTGCTGCAATCCCAAAGGTAGAAGGGCCGATGGATGAGCTTATTAAGGGTATGCGAGACCTAAAATTGAAGATGTCCAGGATTGAGGAAAAAGGGCTACCATTAGGACAGGCTTCTATGCAAAGGCCTCAAAGCAAAGAAGGGTTTACATTCAGATGTATATGGTGTGATGACCCAGAACATGCAAAGAAAGACTGTGCTAGCTATAAGGAAGCCCTCAGAAATCAACTTGTGTTTTTCAAAGATGGGAAAATCCACCTTACAGAGACTGGTCTTCCATTAAGCACAAACTTTGGGAAAGGAGGGATGAAAAAGCTGGTTGAGGATATGGCTACTAGCCATGCCATCTCTATGGTTGAGGCAGCAACCTATGGGTTAAAGGCTGGTCAATCAAAGCAGGAATCTGAGAATGATAAAGATTATGAGAATGAAGATTTTTGGCCATCAACAATGCAAATTGCATCAAAAAAGGTGTCTAAGCAGGCTTTGCATGAGGCAGGTGACTGTATACGTCTTGAGACTGGCTGGGAAGAGCCTGTGGATTCTTTATCTGTTCATGCCTACATTGCAAAATGCCAGAATAATGAGGCACAGGTAGAGGAAAAGTGTAAGAGGGAAAATGAGGAAGGAGGGACATCAAAAAGGGTTACCCGTGGTAGTGAAAAGAAGGATCCTGGGCCATCACATATGCCTCCACCGCATAGCAGACCTCCACAGGAAGTATCAATGGAAGAAGTGCCAGCAAAAATGAAGCATGAGAAGGAGAAGGGTAAAGGGAAAAGTCCACTCTACAAGCTTCAATCTGATATTGAAGCCGCAAAACAGACCTCAAAAAGGTGCTTGAAGAGAGGATTCTAAACAGTAGGGTGGAATTTACACTAGGGGAAGTCTTGGGGATTGCAAAGAAAGAATTCCATGATGAGATAATTGATATTATACGAAGGAAAAGGCAGTCCATAATTGAATCCATTCCATCACAAGGGGAGGCAAGCACTTCCAAGACTCATGGAGTACAGGTACAGCAAAAGGAAGAGAGAGAGAATGTGGTGGAATGTAATCACTCTGCTGAAGGGGCACGACAAGTGCGCTTTGTGGATGAGGATGATGAAAAAGAAGTTCTTACAAAGAGTCATTATTCCAGGAGCCATTGGGCAAGAGCAACCACTGAAACCCTTGTCAAGATAGGTGACTTGGAAGAGCCGTATGTCGCTCTAATTGATCATGGGTTTGAAATAAATCTTATGACTAAAAATCTCTACAACAAATGTAAATGGCCAATGGATGTAGATCATGGGTGGATGATTAAAGTAGCTAATAACTCATCTGGAGAGCTCTATGCAGCATGTCCAAATGTAAAGGTAACTATAGGGGATGTGAAAGATGATCAGAACTTCTTTGTTCTCAGGAGATGTCATTGTATCCCCTTATCCTTGGGCAACCCTACATTACAGCTGTGAGGATGGAAACAAAGGTTTTGGATGATGGCTCGCGTCGGCATATGCAAGAATAAGGAGTAAAGATGGCAAGAAAGCTGTTCAGTTCTTGACAGTTTGCATTAACCATGAAAGGAACCGTGAGTCTCTTCGAGCACAGTCACTCCCAAAGATAAACAGAGATATCATGAACTACAGGGAGATGAGGGATTTTGGCCAGGTGCCATTGTAAAGCGGGATTCCAATGGTACAAGGGAAAATGAGTTCTCGCAGGACTCAATCAATGTAAATAACTTTTCAGCAAATTTTCAGGGATTTTCTAGCTATGGGTCACTGGTCTTTGTAAAAAGCAAGGATTTGAAGCGTGGTATGCGTCAATATGTACAGAATGTACAAAAAGGTTTTGAGCAGTGTGGTCTTTTGGAGAAGAATGAGTTTATTTCAGGGGTGCTTGATGAGGTGTCATTTGTGAATACTATGGACGTGCTTTTTGATATGGGAAGAGCATGCTTACAGGGTGGAAATGAGATGATAGAGGTGTCATCTGTGGGGATGTATGATATAATCTAGGAATTTGAGGGGATGGAATGTAAAAACATGAATTGTGAGATGGATGCTCATGTTGATACAAAGTACAAAACGGTTGCAAAGAAGGTGAAACCAGTTGCCTTGCCCTTGCCACCAGGAAGCAAGGAGAAATTAGATGAAGCCTCTATGCAACCGAATCTCAGAGATCCAAAGAAAATTGGGCATAAGTTTACACAAGAAACCCTAAAAGAGCTGAAGATTGGTGAAAAGGATTTTCTGTTGCCAGTTGAAAGGGAATGCTTTGAGGAGATGCTTGTAAAACATGGGAAAGCCTTTGCTTTTCAGCCGCACGAGATAGGCTGTGTTGATCCAAGTGTAATAGTGCCAATGGTGATCTTCACTGTACTACATGTGCCCTGGAACCTGCGGGCCGATTCCAGTACCAAAGGCTCTCTTGCCAAAGCTAATGGAATTACTAAAAGAAAAGATCACGATGGGAATTTTGGAGCCATCATGCGCTCCATATTCCAACAGATGGTTTACCGTGCCAAAGAAAAATGGAACATTGCGCTTCATTCAAGACATGCAACCTGTAAACAAAGTCACAATCAGGAATGTAGGAGCAGGTCCGATTGTGGATGAGTTTGCAGAAGCATTTGCAGGGAAAGCTATATACTCTATGGGTGATCTGTATTCGGGATATGATCAGTTCCAGTTGGATATACAAAGCAGGGACTTGACCACAATGAAAACTCCTTTGGGATTGGTAAGGATGTGTACCTTACCACAGGGAGCCACCAACTCAGTGGCACATATGATGAATGGAATGAATAAAGTCTTGCGAGACTTCATACCACAAATAACTATGCCTTTTCTGGATGATGTGCCAATAAAGGGCTGTGATGAGAACAATAAAGATGAGGATTTGGATTCAAAAGGGTGCCGCAAGTTTGTGGCGAATCATATAAAAGATTGTGATATGATTCTATCCAGGCTTGAAGAGGTGAATCTTACTTTGTCTGGATCGAAATCAGTATTTGGGGTTGGTAAAGTGCTAATAGTGGGGCATCTTTGTAGTACTAATGGACGCCGACCTTGTCCAGCCAAGATAGATACAATACAAAGAATGAAAGAGATATGCATTAATGTTACAGAGCTGAGGAGATTTCTTGGTGCATGTGTCTTTTATGTTATTTGGATCCCACATTATGCACATGTAGCAGATCCTCTTTATCAACTTTTGAGGAAAAATCAAAAATTTTTGTGGAGTGCAGTACATATTAAAGCTATGCGGAAGCTGAAATGTTTGCTCCAATCATCACCTACTCTAAGGAAGGCAGATTATGAGTGTGGCAGGCCTGTGATTGTTACAGTTGATACTAGTCCTACCGGGATAGGATGGGCAGTAGGGCAAGATGATGAGGATGATCACAGGTATGTAATCAAATTTGGAGCAAAGGTATTAAGCATTCGTCAGCGAAAATATCTGCAGATCAAGAGGGAGTTATGGGGAATAGTCACTGCTCTAAAATGTGAAAAAGAATATCTTATTGGGGCATCTGTACTTGTGGAAACTGATTGCTTGCCATTCCTTGGGATGATTGTAAGCTGCACCACTCCAGATATCGCTATGCTTAGGTGGATTGCCTATATCAAGTCACTAAATCCTGAGTTTGAGCATATTGCAGGAAAAGACAACCCAGTTGTGCAGATATGCTATCAAGAGCCAGGTATGAAGATGAAGAAGGGATGATTAGTGACATTGATGATGTAGGTACAAAGTTCTACACTATTGCATATGCAAAAGGGGACCATACTTGCCTATCAAATGCACTTGAGTCTTTTACTGAGGAAATGTATGAAGGAGATTGGTTGCTTATTGGTCAATACTTGAGTACTCTGACAAGACAGGAAAATTGGTCTGACTCAGAATTTAAGAGGATCCGCAGAAAAGCATATGGATATTTTCTAAAGGATGGGTACCTGTGGAAGCATCCTAAGCAGAGGAATGCTATGCCACAGAGAGTCATATGTGATAAAGAGACTCAAGGGAAGCTCATGAAAGAATTCCATGAGAGTCTCTGGGCTGGACATCGAAGTGTGTGGGCCACCTTTACCAAAATAAAGGAAAGATATTGGTGGAAAGGAATGTACAAGGATATTTCCCAATATGTGGAAACATGCATGGTATGTCAAGTGTACTCAAATGTGGAAACATGCATGGTATGTCAAGTGTACTCAAATGTGCGACATCGTGATGGCTTGCAACCAACCTACCCACCTGCCATGCACTACAAATGGGTAGTGGATCTAGTTACAATGCCTTTGGGAATTTGGCAGATGCGGTACATAGCACTTGCAAGAGAAGATTTGACAAATCAGGTGGAAGGACGTGCTCTTAGAACAAAAAGTACGGAAACAGTATGCAAATTTCTCTTGGAAGATGTGATTTGCCGGTATGGCTGTGTTGGGAAAATAACAGCTGATAGGGGTGAGCTATGTTGAAGAAGAAAGGGAATTCTTCTCTAGAATTGGCATCAAACTGGCCCTAACATGTGCTTACAACCCTGAGGGCAATGGTAAAAGTGAGCGAGGACATCCTCCAATCATTAAAGCTTTGGCTAAGGCATGCAGAGAAAGAATGCGAGAGTGGCCAAGGCTGCTACCATATGCTTTGTGGGCTGACCGTACAACTCATAGCTCAGTGAGACATGATACATGCCTACAGAATTAATGTATGGTCAGAAGCCAGTAATGCCAGTTGAAGAAGTAGTTCCAACTTGGAATGTATTACCCTGGGTGGAAGGATTGAACAGGGAAGACCTCCTTGTATTGCGAATAAGGCAGCTGGAGAGGAGGCCTGAAGATGTAGAGCTTGCTAAAGCTCGTTTGAAAGATGCAAGGTTGAAAAATAAAGAAAGATTTGATAGAAGACACAGACTCCGGCCAAAACCTATTGAAGAAGGTGATTGGGTCCTAATGTATGATAGTAGCCTTGACAACCAGTTCACTGTTCAAAGAAAATTTACAAAAAGATGGTTTGGCCCTTACATTGTCAAGCATGTGCATGGAAATGCCACGTATACCCTGTGTGAGCTTGATGGAACAGAAATAAAGAATCTTGTAGAGCAGGCAAAAGGATCAAGATGTTTAAAAGAAGGCTTGACAGTGATCCTTTTGATTCACAGGAGACTCAGGATGAGAGGCTTGACAGTGATAGTATGGATATGGTTGAAAGGAAGAGGATGATCTTCCTGGTAATGTAGAAGATGAAGATGATATCCAGTTATATGTGGATCTTGATGATGATTTGGCACATACCAGAGGATGTGCAGGTTTAGAGGGGGTGGATGTCGTGCCATGGCACGTCTATGGTGTGAAACCATGCATATGAGGCCATTAAATGCAAATCCTGATGCATGGGATTAAGTGCCATGACTTGAGTCATTATATGATGCCCATGTACATATGTTCATATTGTAATTGAGGTTCAATAAGACGAGCTGAGGCTAAGTCGGGTCTCGAAGTTTCTGTACATGAGTGTGGTGTGAATTATGGAGCTTTATGCTTATGGTAGACCTTGCAGTGGGGAACACCCTTCTCAACATGTATGGAAATGTGAGAGTATGTATGATATAAGGATTGGTTTTGAAGAATACCCTTTTGAGATATCGTGTCTTGGAATGCCATGATTTCAGTTCTTACTCGGAATGAGCAAAACAACAAGAACTTCAATAAGATACTGCACACATTTAAAGTCTTTGTGTACCCTCATAGGCAAAATGATCCCTTCAATAATATCTTCATGCCCATGGATGGTGAACCTAGTGGTAACTATGCTAGTGAGAGCTATTTCAAGATGGCTCTTGTGAGTAAGGTGGTGGTGGTGGTTCTGCTGTTACTCAGACCTCATGGGTAAGTTGGAAACACTCAATTATGTACATGGTCTGCGTGGCTATGTAAATGATGGTATGGGTGGCTCGTCAAAGGGTTATGTAAATGATGTAAATGGCTACCCATGTGCATGATGTGTAGTAGCTTCTCTATGGTATCGATGGGTCGAGTCAGTGATTACCTCTTATGGGAGTGCAAGCATGATGCATGCTTTAGTAGACTTATGATATGTACATGATATTTGATGCCGCTTTGGTCCATGCATTTGCATACGAGGAGTAGATATATCACGTGTATAGAAGGTATATGAAGGGGCAGCTTGCGTGGCAGTAACGAAAAAGGAGATATCTGAAATTAATGCAAAAAAAAGGTGGCGCAAGTGTTTTTGGAACTATGGAAATACGGAATATCATCTGCAAAAGGTAGGAGCGCCCGAATTCCTTGCGAGAAGGAGAGAAAAACCAGAGAGAGGGCGCATATCGTCAGAGTGTGTGCAGAAAATGTGAAGCAGAACGTCATCTAACCAGGGATTTTAAAATAAAAAAGGCGACTACTATTTATAGCTTCTTGGGGTTAGAATTAAAGAGTGAAAAACCAGAGAGAGGGCGCATATCGTCAGAGTGTGTGCAGAAAATGTGAAGCAGAACGTCATCTAACCAGGGATTTTAAAATCAAAAAGGCGACTACTATTTATAGCTTCTTGGGGTTAGAATTAAAGAGTGAATTGAGTACTATCAAAGGAGATGATTTTCACATCATACATATTCTGTTCCTTGTGCAGTTGGCAGTGAAGCAGCCGTATAGGGAATAGCGAAAATCAAAGAAAAATCCGCTTTTTTTTTACTTTTAGATAAGTGAATTTTATTTTTTGTTTATTATTACTTACGATTTGGAAAATAGTATAGCTTATGAAACCTTTAAGGTTTTGGAGAATGAGAAGGTTTTGGTTTTGAAGAATCTTGGAATAAGAAAGCATCAAAATACAATAAGATTCCTGGAATTTGGGTTTTATTTTCTACTCGATTGGATTTTGGAATGCTAGACATGGAGTTTCCTAAAATCACATGAGTATGTTATAGATATGCCATATGCCATCTTTTGCTTGTGAGTTGTTGGAATCTAAAAGCAGGTTTTCAGGAGATAAAGAGACATCTTGAAATGATGGAATTGGTGTCACTTGATGTATGTGATGTGAATGGTCACATGTATATGGGAATTTTTTGAAGATTATGTTGTGCCTACATGTGATTGGTTTGAGGCATTTGGAAAAAGAAGTCAGGAAATCTATGCTTGGAACTGGACATGCTCTGGATACACAATTTATGTGCAATCATCAGGCTGAATTTGGGGATGTATTAAAGTGAATTGTCACATGTATATGTCATAAAAAATGGAGATGTCTTATGATCCTTGGAGAGTTATGTGTGTGTGTTTCCTTGTTGGAATTAGAAGCTACTCTCACAGCTAGAAGTCTTGCACTTTCCCAGCGACACGGCCCACGTCACGACAACGCAGCCTGATCGAATTAGGAAGGCAAAATTATAGCGCTTATCAACCTTAAGAAATGGAGAAAATGAAAAGGGCGCTCTGGTGAATTGTGGAGAACTCACGACTGTAAGGGTGGCTGCTTTGGGTACATGAAACGGTGGCTGGTGATGCTGTGGGCGACTAGAGACACCGACGATAGGCTTGGCTGATGCGGGTAGCGAGGACATATCAATGAACCAAAAGCAGCATCACTTTCTTATGGAGCTGACAAGAAAGAGGGATTAGTTGCAGTTTTTGATCTTGATGGAGGCACAAGAAAGACTGAAGGACCAGCAAACTGATCACTTCTAGAGAGGGAGTAGATAATACGGTTGAAGATGCATCCATGCAAAATGGCATTATGAACGTTTCTTCTGGGATGGTAGAAGCTTTAAAAGATGCTAGCATTGCAGAGACCTGCCCTGGGGAGATACATGGCACATTGATTTCCATGAAGGAGGCCATCTTCTAGGCCTTAGAAGAAATAAAAAAATGATGATAATAAACGTGGCCATAAAAAAGCATAGCCACGTGGGAGCTTAGCGCTGCTGCCAGCAAAGGAATTCTCGAAGGTTGGCGAAAGCCGTGGGTGCCGATGTGAGAAAGAGGTGAGCTGACTAGGTAGCGGCCTTGTGGAAGGAGACCACTTGCTGGGAATCGTGCAGGGACCAGAGGTGACAAAGGCTGGAGCGCAACCGCAGAGAAAGGCTTTTGTTTTTTGCGTGGCGAGGCGCAGCTATATACCACCGGGCGGGTAATTTTGCAGCCAGAGAGAGGCAAGTATAGGGAACAGTGTGAGGGTCTTTAACGCTGTTCTTGTTAAGGGTTTTTGCAATAGAGAAACCTACGGGGGGTTTTGCTTGATCTCTAAGTTTTCCCTTGCAGTAGAAAATAGTACAGCCTTCTTGCTTCTTCTCATTTCCATTTGCGTGTTGGCTGTCAGTTTTTTTTTATACGGAAAGCATTGGTGGTTTGCTCTGGGTGGGGGCTATTCACATGATGTTTACAAGAAGATATTATCTTTGATGTGTTGTGAAGTTGGAGCCTTTTCTTTGGCTTTGGATGGAGAGGCTAACTACATCATTCGACTTAATACTCAAAAAACAATGAAGATCATTACGCAGGCTCACACCATCCCTCCACGTTGGCATCTTGGCCTTCGGCTGGAACCCAAGGGAGTGCAACCCAAGATCCACGAATAGTGGATAGTGACTCATCCTCTGACTCAGAAGCCATGGAAGGACACCCTACCAAGAACCCTGAGGAGACAAGCCAAAACATACCAGTGTGGGTCCCACAACCTGGATCTAGCATGTTTAGTCGTCTAATAGAGACCTTTAGTAGAGCTACACGCTCTGAGCATGCGACAAGTGAAGTAAATGAAGAAGGAGGGGTAGTAGATTCACCATTCACATCTTATGTAGACCCTACCCTCCCAAAGAGTGTCCATGTGGATATTCTACCCACTTTGTTTAATGAGGGCCCTACTAAGCTACCAACTTCCGATGCTCTTCCTAAAGTAGAGGTCCCTAGAAGCCAATCCATAAGAAGTTACATTGCGTCCACTTCAAACAAGAGAACCGTTTGGCACACCAAGTCTGGATGGGATATTTCTCAATGAAAATTGGGAATATGATCTACACACAGAGACTCTAACTGACCTATACACAGGTTACACATACCATGTAGGTTGGTTAGAAGTCCTACGATCTACATCTAGCGCCACTAATCTAGAGGAGCAACAACAAATGATATGTGAGGTTATTCATAGAATTATCCAATTTGAGAGGCAAAATAGGGGAGTGAACCTAGTTTCCACTGGTCCTATGAGATTTTTGGATACGGGCAAGGCCAAACAACCAACCCTATCACAATTGGAGACTCCCTCGGTGAGTCCCATAGACCCTTCGTATGTTGTTTTGCCTAGAGTCTCAATGCAGGTTGAGCCCACGAGTAGTAACTTTAGCTTTCCAAACTTGGCTCAACTTTCCATTAAGGAATCCACAATGCCTACCCCAATGATGAGCATGACAGAAAGCGCACTTGTTACCACTGTAGTTAGTACAACACCACTACCCAGTGGAACAGTACCTACAACAGTGCGTGCCAGTGCCTATCAACCATATGTACCTATCGCTACTCATGCTCATGTAGCTCCTACGCCTCTTAGTATGCCAATGGCGTATGCTCCACGACTACCTTATCATAATAACCATTATCTAAGGGGAGCTAGGCCTAGTCACATATCATATCCTACGTCATTTGCCAACATACTCAGACCAACGCCAACTCCTATCAGCCAGGCTATCCCAGAAGTGCCTCCACCAGCTATGCCTGCTCACCTAGGTGATCTCGCAGCGTTTGCTCAGACGATCGGACGATCTATTGCGGAAAACATGCGGGGTATGCCTGAGAGAGAACCTAGAAGCAAGGCAGTACAAGTGGCTAAGCTCACTCAAAACTTCAGTGGTAACGAGGATGTTAGGAAGCACATTGAAGTCTTTGAACACGTGTGTGATTCCTTGGAAGAGCACAATGAGCTGCATAAGTGTAAAGCCTTAGGCTTAACCTTAAGTGGGAAGGCCGGAGATTGGTATCGAACCTTAAGGGTTGAAGAGCGTACTCACTACCCCACTCTCAAGATATTGTTCTTGAAAGAATACATACGTGAGGGTGTGCTTTGGGGAGTAGCATCTCAACTCCAAAAAGCTGAACGCGAGGAAGGGGAGTCAGTGAGAGACTTTATAAGTCGATTGAAGCATCTAAATTCTCGCTGCACTCCCGATGAGCGCTTCAATAATAACCAACTGCTTGATAGATTCATCCGAGGATTGCGCCACGAGGACATTTATAATGGCCTAGTCATTAGAGGTCTTACAACGTGGGAAGCAGTCATTGCCAATGCAATCCAGTTAGAAGACAACTTGATGATTGCAGGTAAAAAGGTGTCTTCAGAAACAAAATCTGTTAGTTCGCAAGTATCTGGGCACGAGCCAATGACGGTAAAACCTATTGCCAAAGAGCCCAAGATATCTAAAATGTCTGCGACCTTACTAAGGCTCTCCAAGAATACTTTAGGGGTAATCGAGCTCCTCAGAATAGCCATATGTACCCAAGGAGAGAGCAACAATGGTGTTCGATGTGCTTAGGACCACACAGCACGAGTGAATGTCCCACATTCAGAGTTAAATTCAATGGGAATTGCAATGCATGTGGTAAGTACGGCCATCAATCTAAGGATTGCCTAGTACTTAAGCGAATGTTGGCAAACCAGGCACCACTAGCTTGGTCAAATACACCTCAAGTACCCGCGCTAATGCCTGCACAACCTGTCGAGCAACCGTCACAGCACATAGTTCCAAGGAACCCGAATGTAGTCTAGTCTGTGCCGTTACCACCGCCAGTGCTAGGACCACAACCTCCACATCCAAGGATTACTCCTATAAACCAGATGGGTTGTGAGTCACATAGTGCGTGTGGGGATTATGAAGAGGAGATAGACCCCACTGCTCCATACGGGATTGATACGTTTGAAATGATTCCCCAGTACTACATGGAGGATCATCTCGGGCAAGTCAAGCCTGTATATCAAGCGGCTGCTCTCGCCACTAGAGGGCAAAACCTTAATACTTTGGCGAGGAGACCACCTCTTCAATGCTATGAGTGTGGTGGACCGCATCGTGTCACGGAGTGCCCTAATAGGCTACAGAAGATCACTACTCAGATGCAACCAAATCAAGGGAGCACATCGGGAATGCCGGTACTTACATGTAATCGTTGTGGTATAGATCATTTGATCGCTCAATGTCCACATAATCCTAATGCACCCAAGATTACGCCATTGAATCTGGTTGAGGTCACCAACCAAGCACGAGGAACCACACCTGTTGTACCTGCGAATGTAGTTACACGGTCAATGCTTCAAAATCAAAACTACATTCTTGAAGAGAGGGATACTGCATCAATCGCTCAGGCAAAGAAAAAGAAAACACGGCGAAAGAGATCGCTTAATGCCACGAGCTCCAAGCCCAGTTCAAAGACTAACATAGGGACAAAAGACGACCCCGTGTATATGAATGATCCTGAAGATGATTCCGATTCAATAGAAACCATGGGGACCAAAGCCACTACCTTAAGGGAGGAACCCACTCGGGAGCTCAAGGAAGGAGAATCAAGCGAGTACATAAATAAGGGGAAACAGAAGGAAACTTCCCCAGCTCCACAACCAAGTCAGTTAATGCCCTCTCGACCACCCAAACTGACTGAGACTCCCCAAGACAAGCCACGTGGGCCAAAAACCCTCAAGAAAAAGATTGGAACTTACCCAAACCCAGTTGAGGAGATTGAACAAGTGCAACACTTAAGGGGTTTGGTGGAAGAAACACAAAGAGAACTGGAGCCAAACCCGAGAAAAATCAAAATTCCAGACACAGTGTTTCCTGCGCAAGTTCAGCCTCACAGGAACCATAAACCGTTAGCTATACCGAGTATCATTCAGGAGGAAAGTGAGGATAGGACATCCGGAAGTGGGCAAACACCCTTCTTGCTGGAAAGAATGTTTAGTGAGGGAATGCCTGACCCCATCGAAGAGGAAGTGATTCCATCTTCACCAGTCCCTAGTCAAGGGGCGATGTCTCGAAAAGTACCATTGAATGTGTCCAAGCTAATGGATTTCATGTCCTCTGAGATCAGAACCACGATCATATCCAAATTATACGGAGATCCTGAGCTATTCTTAGCTCTTCGGGCATTTCTCAATGGAGAACTAAAGGCGGGGCTACCAACGTCCTTTCATGAGGGAAGCACAAATGGTGCATGATTGGTCGAAAAACCATGTCTATCTACAATTCCAGGACTCTGTCATTCGAGTTGATCTTGAGAATGGTCGTGCACATCCTTTAGGAAGCAAGGTTATCATTGATAATCGATCGGATACCACTATTTACTCCGCCCCATTAAGGTATTGCTATACATGCAAAAAAGAGACTGATGATGGGAAAGATTCTCCTTATATGGATGTCCTACCGGGTATGTCTGAGTCGGATAACGTGGATTGGGTACACCTAGCCGCAACCATAGACACATGGGGAAATAGAGGCACAAGTTGGGTAACACCTGAGGGGCAAGATATGCCACCGTTAGTGCCAATAAACATGATAGGTGTTATGCACTTGACTCCTGATGGCGAGAAAGTGAAAAACTCCACTGACACTAAAAGTAGCGAAGACTCTGACCAATGCAACTCTGAGTATGAATCTCAAGAAGAAACTGACCCTGAGCCTGAAGGGAAAAATGAATCAAATATTCACCCAAATGTGGAAGCAAGGTGCTCAAGGCCTAGGACAGTGACCTCCTGCAGTTCATCCGAAAGTGAGGGGGACACAAGTGAAGATCGACCAAGTGAGTTCGAATCTGACAGAAACAAAAATCAAAAACTTGGTAAGAAGAAAACGAGACATAAGCGCCAACGCCCTTCATGCGCTACATTTTACAGATATGGATCTCCATGAGACAGGGCATGCATAGACGTTCTCCTGCCTCTCTGCAAGAGATTGAGCGTCAGCCCTTGATCTGGAATCCCCATGTGTTGGATACTGAGGGTCGCCAGCTTGGCCAGAGGACCCACATTGACTGGGCGGCTTGGGATAGCGGCCCGGCTGCTTCGATGCATGCTTGGTCGCAGACGCGGCAGCTTCCGGCAGATTTTATTGGGGAGGAGTTCTCCATAGGCAGGGGTATTCTGCCTCGGATTGCAGAGATTGATGCAGCTATTCCAGAGCTTTGGGATCGTGCCATTCGGGGTTTACATGAGATGCCTGAGCACTCAGGATGGTTATGCATGTTTGGTACTGCAGGTACACCCTTTCTTGTTTGGAGCTCTCATTGTTATTGGCCTATGGTTTTTATCCCTATGGGCATGCCAGATGCTTTTGGCCATGTCAGATTACAGTTTCATGGTTTGGGTTGCCTAGAGGAGCTGCGTCAGGCTGACTGGACTCCCATCCGTGTTGTTGGCTCTTTCAGGAAAAGACGGGAGGTGGACCCGTCTTTTCACATTGGTATGGCTGCCCGTTGGCGATTATGGATCTGGGAGGGACGGCCTCTTTCGCAGCTGACTTGGGACCCCGGGGAATGGGAGTGGCCTGTTGTGGAGCCCGGCGCTAGGCATACTTCCTTTTTCGGGTATACAGTTCGGATTGGGAGGCACTGCTTGCTTCGACGACAGTTACATAGACCTACGCGTTCGGGCACTTGGCTACATGCAGGTCTCTCTCATGCCTTCCTGGCACAGTACTGGGTATCTATTTGGAGGCTGAGGATTGCTCGGCGGATCACTCTCTTTTTTTGGTTGACTGCTCATGCTGGTCTTGCTGTCGGCACTTGTTGGGGTGCCTTGATGGGCCATGATCCCATTTGTATATGCTGTGATCATCAGGTTCAGGAGTCTCAGGCCCACTGCCTCTGGTCGTGTCCTATGGCTTCCTCTGTTTGGCGAGCAGTGGCTCTTCTCCTCAGCAGAGCTGGTCAGCATGCAGGTTTCCTCAGTTGGGGGTCTGTGTTATGGCTCCTTCCTTGGCCGGGACCTCATGTGTTCTTTGAGGGTGAGGGCACTGATGCTGTGCTTATGCTTACGGCGACGGGGTATCAGAGGGGGTACCTCACTATGATTCCTCCTGACGCCTTGCACATGGAGCATTGGTAGAGGGATGATGTTTTTATGGTGATTGCCGCGATTGCGATGTGGAACATTTGGAGAGTTCGTTGTCTCCATGTCCTTAGTCACACGCGGCAATCGACACGTGATACTCTAGTCCTGATTTGGCTCGATCTTATCCGTGCACTGCGTTCCACGTATGATGATTCCTGTCGGCCTTCACAGACAGCTCAGGACAGACTCCAGGCCTTCATTCGTCGTTGGGGGCGCACGGATCTCTTCTTCAGGATTGTTGGAGGACATGCTAGATGGGAGTACACTCCCCCACAGTGGTTCATATTGCACACATCACATCATCCACCGTGATGTAGCACCGACTGCTCACAGGCTTCACGCCTCCCACTGCACAGTTTGTATGCCCCCTCAGTAGGCCACCTCTGGCACTTTGGGGTTTTTTCATACCCAGTATTATAGCTCTGTGTTTCCTCAAAAAAAAAAAAGAAAACGAGACATAAGCGCCAACGCTATCGAGCTAATGTATGCACTGCAATAAACAAGGAAAGATCCACTGCAGGATGGCTTAGTTATGTAGGAGCCATTGATGCTCATCGGCGGAAGATAGCGGATAATTGGGGACAATACCTCCAAAGTGTCATGTGGTGTATTCCGCAACCTCATGACGTCGCCCAATTAGAAATCGAAGAGAAGCCGAAACTAAGTCGTACTGCAAGAAGGCGGCAAAACCAGGAGTTGGCTCAGCAACAAAAGGAAGCGAAATTGAAAGAAAAAAGCCTGGCACAACAAGAACCAGTAGACTTACACCCCGCACCCGAGCATTTCAAATCATTCACCACAGGGGAATGTAAAGTAGTCTACACAAAAGCCCAACGAACGCCTACCAATGGGAGTAGCGGTGTCTACGATGGCCCTGCGGTAGTTAAGGAGATAGACTTAGCAGATCCGGGTGAGGAGTCTAAACCAGTTTTTATTGCTCAAGACCTCACCAAGGCGGAAGAAGCTGCACTTACGAAGCTTCTTAAAGAATTCAAGGACATATTTGCTTGGACATATCATGATATGAAGGGTGTTCCACCCTCGGTGGTGCAACACACGATTCCAATGATTAGCACTGCTAAACCAGTCCAGCAACGTCCCTACCCAATGAATCCTAAGTACGCAAAGATTGTACAAGAGGAAATTGAAAAGCTGGTAAAATGTGGATTCATATACCCAATTGAGCACTCAGAATGGGTTTCTCCGATAGTCATCGTGCCAAAGAAGAATGGGAAACTCAGAGTGTGCGTTGATCTCAAAAAGGTTAATGCAGCTACCAGAAGGGATCATTACCCCTTGCCATATTTTGAACATGTGCTTGAAAGAGTGGCAGGCAAAGAGGCATATAGCTTTTTAGATGGGTACTCGTCGGGTTATAATCAGATCACAATTGCAGTCGAGGACCAAGCTAAAACAGCATTTATCACGGAGTTTGGAGTGTTTGCCTTTCGCGTCATGGCCTTTGGCTTGACCAATGCACCTGCAACATTCCAACGATTGATAAACATGGCCTTTAAGGAATATCTAAGGGACTTTTGTGAAACTTTCTTAGATGATCTTTGTGTTCATTCCTCTTGGGATGAGCACTTGTTGATGTGTTTACGAAAAATATTTGAAAGGTGTAGATTATATCGCATCTCCTTGAATCCTTTCAAATGCCAATTCTGGGTTAAACACGGAGTTATCTTAGGGCATATAGTGTCCAAAAATGGGATTTCCACTGACGAGAGTAAAATCAAGGTCATTCTGGAATTACCACCACCCACCAACTATAAGGGAGTCCAACGCTTTATGGGCCACGTTGGTTATTATCGAAGATTTATTCTATTCTTCGCCGAGATAGCTTGACCATTGTATAAGCTTCTCATCGAGTTTATTTGGACCGAAGAATGTGACCATGCCTATGAGCTATTAAAGAAAGCCCTGGCGAGTGCTCCAATCGTGAGAATGCCTAACTGGGATTTACTCTTCCATGTGCATATTGATGCATCAAACTTTGCTATTGGGTGTGTGTTAACTCAACCTGGAGAACACAAGCTAGACTACCCCATTAGCTTTGCCAGTCGCCAGTTGAACGATGCTGAGATGACTACACCACTACGGAGCGAGAAGGGTTGGCAATGATATATGCAGTAAGGAAATTTCGTTATTACCTCCTTGCCACCAAGTTTGTTTTCTATGTGGATCATCAAGCATTGTTATATCTGGTAAACAAACCATGCTCCACAGGAAGAATCACACGATGGCTATTGATTCTTCTTGAGTTTGATTTCACTGTTGTTGTGAGACCTGGCAAAAAACATGTTATGGCTGATCATTTGTCTCGCATACCTAATGGTGAGGCTCCTACGGGGGTTGATGATGACTTACCGGACACTTCCCTGTTCATGGTGGAGACAATGCCTGAATGGAGTGAGAAGATTGTTAACTTTTTGGTTAATGGCTTTCCACCCAAGGAGCTTCGTAAAGATCTAGCTCGAAAGCTAATCAAAGAATGTGAACCCTATTGATAGCCGGGACTCTTTATAAAAGAGGAAAGGATGACGTTCTTAGGCGTTGTGCCCGAGAGGATGAGTATCTATACATTTTGCAAGAGGCACATATGGGCGTAGCCCGGTGGTCACTTCTCAGGAGACTTAACTGCGCGAAAGATCTTACAATCAGGGTATTGGTGGCCCACTATGTTCCAAGATGCATCACTCTTTGTGAAGGGTTGCGATGAATGCCAACGATACAAGAACCCCAGAGGAAAGATCAGATGCCCCTACATCCAATCAAAGTAAACCAACCATTTGAAAAGTGGGGTTTAGACTTTGTAGGTCCGATTAGCCCAGCGGCCCCGAAACACACAATCTCGCTATATTATTGTGGCCACTGACTATATGACCAAATGGGCTGAAGCGAAAGCGACACGTAAGGCAGATGCAAGGACAACAGCCAAGTTCCTCTTTGAAAATATAATCACACGATTCGGTTGTCCTTTTGAACTTATGAGCGACAATGGTACGCATTTTATAAATGAAGTGATTAAGGAGCTCACAACAAATTTCATGATATCCCATCATAAATCTACCCCTTATTATCCGCAAGCGAATGGCCAAGCCGAGAGTACAAACAAGACATTAATCTCTGTTTTGACAAAGACAGTTGAAGCTCATCGCACGGATTGGGATGTAAAGCTTACGACAGCTTTATGGGCCTATCGTACTGCGTACAAAGTGGCTATTAATTGCACACCATTCAAAATGGTATATGGCCAAGAAGCAGTCATGCTGTGGGAATTTGTCATTCCAAGTCTTCGTGTTGCTACTCAAGAGGGTTGGGATGGTAATCCCTTAGCAGAGCGTCTGTATATCCTTGAGCGGCTAAACGAAGAAAGACAATTGGCTGTGTACAATGCCCTTGTGGAGAAGGATAGAAGGAAAAAATGGTTTGATCGCCACCTCAAGGACAAGGACATCAAGGTTGGGGATAAAGTCCTGATGTATGGAGTGCGTAATGAAAAGAAGAAGCTCAAATATGCTGGTAAGGGACCATATAGAGTATGTGAAATTACCCCGCAAGGTACCATTAGAGTGGAGACTCTCAACGGAGTTGAAACCATTGGATTTCTTAATGGGAGTAAATTCAAAAGATACTATGACCCCCTGAGCCAGGAGGAGTTACATGCAATCCATCAAAAGAAGGCGGCTAAAGAACAAGCTGAGCTTAAAAAGATACAAGCGAGAGTTGAAGCCAAAGAACGTCAACAACGTGCTAGGCGACAACGAGAAGCCAACTTGGGGATTACACAAGCATTTTTCGAGGAAGCAGAGGAGGATGCACTGGAATCTGACCCACCTCTCAGATACCCAATTGAGTTACAGAGTCCTTACGGGGAGGTGCTGTATAATGCATTATTGGATACAGGAGCTCAACACAATTTGTTATCATATGGCGTGTGGTGTCAACTTGGAAAACCACTTTTATCCAAGAGTGCTATCCAACTTCAAGGTATCAACAAGAAGAAAACCCCTGTTTCAGGAATTTTGTACACTCCGGTTGCCTATGATAAGGGGACCATAATTCAAAGCTTTTTGGTTATGCCTGCTGGTACCATGGAAGGGACTGTAATCTTAGGGCGCAAATGGATGATGGCCAAGTGCAATATCGATTGGGCAACCAGACAAGTCACAACGCAAGGACCAACACTAGGTCTGACCGCTCAAAATCCCGCACCTAAGTCATCCACTCAAATATTAGATAATAAAAAATCACAAAGTCCAGTGGCAAAACCATCTTCGATTGTTGACCACCCCTCTAACGCTTCAACGCCAAGAGTGGAAACAGGCAAGGTGGTCCCTAAAGCTTTGCTTACTATGCCAAAGAGTACATACAAATGGGTCCCCAAAGCTTCGTTAACAGCTACTTCCCCTGCTCAATCTCATTCAACCACCAAGAAGCCTCGTAAAAGGAAAGCAGCTAACCACTCGAGAAAGGGCAATGTAACATCGCGATGGATCCCTAAAAAATTATTAGTAGCCCAAGGGTACTACGAGGGGAATGACAAGATTTGGGTCCCTAAACATAAGTTGAATCCCTCTACATCACCTGTAAAACCTTGCAAACCAATTGTTGCCACCCCAATGACAATTCAAGACCGTGGTAAGGGAAAGGTAATAGAGTGCTCTGCACCACTTCTTCCAGAGTTAGTTTGGATTCCCAAACGATATCGATTATTACCACCTAGCTCAGGAAGGGGGGAACCACATGAAGCTTCTAGCTCCTCATGCCAGGCACACACTCATATAGAAGTTTCTACATGCTCTACACCTACTCTTGTCAACACCCAACAAAAAATCGATGAGTCTACGTCTCCCCTTGTAATAGTATCGTCGGAAACCATTTCCTCCATTCGTCAATGGGAGCGTACACTACCATCTCTGCAATTGGATGTGGCCACAAGGGTCATAAAAAGCTATCTGCCCACATCACAACCTATGACCCACTGGACAAATTGGTTCCAAGAGGCTGCAACATCATTGCAAATAATATGATTTACCCAAGGAAAGGGGGAGCATGTACTCATGCTCGACATTCTAATGCTTCCTCCTTAACCTTTTCCCCTGACCATGTAATTGCCAAATTCAAGGGGATGTATATATATAGCTTCATACATTTTTTTTAATAAAAAAAAACAAAGAAAAGAAAAACAAAAAATAGTAAAAAGAGCAAGAGCACAAAAACAAGAGAAATATCCGTATACAATCAAGAACTAGATTGACCTGTCACTCATAAACCTACTGATGCTATATCTGTGTTTGCAGATATGGCAGATGCCCGATCATCATACACTTCATCCACTCCTATCTTTGGTGAGAGGTATCATCTGTACCTTTCTCAGATATTCCACATGTGCTATCCTGTAATTGAAACTGAATGGGATCATATAGATGTACTAGCCAGAGAAAAAAATGTTGAGGAATTAGAATGGCTAATTCGCCTATTGACCATGACTGACCCCTACTCCGTAGAGGACATATCCCCGATAGCCCAATGCTTTCTTTTTCCACAAGATGACTATCCTCGCATGGTTACATTTTTTATGAGTTTATGTGGATGGGAAAATGAAAAGGAAATATCTGACAATGATGAATGGACGGATGAAACTCATGGCACTACTGAGGTTGACTTCATTTGTTTGGATGATGCGGATAGAGGCTTAGCCTTAGGGCTAGAGCCAGGACTCTACAACATCCTCTTACCGTATCCTCAGTAGTAGTGTGGTGACTGTTAGGTAGGTTAGTGTTTTCAAGTTTTTTTCTAGTTTAGATTCCTTAAACGAGTCTTGAAATTTTCACACTGATGTGCCTCTCGAGGTATAGTGCTTGTTAGTTGATTGTACAGGTTAAAAAGTTTGAGGTGGGTTTGCTTTCAAGTCCTAAGACTGCCGCAACGTTCATCAAAATATATCTACATCAAATTGCAAGCTATCTCATCAAATCAAGGAGATCTCCAATTACAGGTGTAATTCTTCCATACCCACTCTCTTTCGTTTTTACTGTTCAATTAATTGCATAAACTATAATGCATGACCACATGGAAATTGTCAATGTACTACTTAGTTTTTGAAGTTGCTTGCATGCTAGTGTAAATCATTAATGAGCTTAACTTTATTGGAAATATTCCTAGGCAGCATGACGTCTTTAGTTAACCTTGGAATACGATTGTCTTAGGTCTAGGGTCAAACCATCTTAATGTTTGACACCTGGCCATGTGTGTGTTGACCTCTAGGACATAGCTATTACCCCTTTGTCGAAAGGATACAAGACAAATTATAGTTCAGGAGCGAAGATCAAAAGAAATAGATTATTTTTAAAAAAAAAGCCTACAATAAATGGCAATACAAGTCTATGATGTGCTTTAATGTTGGCCTATCACCTTATTGATACTTGGTAGGCGAGGAGTATTCTACTCCAGACCGATGCCTTGGTTGGTAGGGGGTAGCCTTGCCTAAAGTGAGCTAATAGATTCCTGGATAATACCTTGTGTTAAACATGGTACCAAGATCGATGTTAGTTTTGCCTTAGGAAGGTCGCCATTGTGTGTAAAAATTGTCACGTGTAAAAAAAAAAGAAAAAAAGAAAAAAAAGGCAAAAAGCTCCTGTAACTCTGATGTTTCTTGTTTCCCTAGGCTTGTGGTGTTAACTTGTTCTTAGAGTAGACACAGTGTGGTCATGTGTTTATTTATTAAGCTTGGTTATTTTCCTTGACTTAGGCCAGTTATAAACCTTGATTAACCTTTGACACCTTGCTTACTCTTGATTTACTTTCAATAATTTTAAACTCTTGTTAATTTGCTACACTAGCTCATTCATGTGACCCTTAAACTAAGTTCTCATAGCAACATCCATTGTGGTCTAACATGCTTGAATTTATACACTTTATATCTTTTGAATTCCAGCATACCTTCACTCTACTTCCCTGTTTTGCAGACGGTCTACCACAACAACCCTCTCGAGCTTACCATACCATAGCTTCCGAGGACGGAATCTACATCAGGAAGGGGGGCATGATAACCCATGGCGGACATTGAGACGTACTATGTTTTACGTCATTAATTAAATATTCTGAGTCATGGGCCGGGCTTGTCGGCACCATAGGTTAAGGATGAAGGGATTGGGTGATCGCCGATGAGAGGCGCACCTTGAATATCAGTAGGATAAGGGTTAGGATCGGCCGGCCATGTATGGGCGCCCAAGTGTGAACGGCCAAGTTACCTATAAGAGTCAAATGTAACCCTAAAATCCTCATTCTCATGTGTTGTGAATACAAGAGTGCTCTTGCCTTATCTCTTTGGTTTCCTTCTCCTGCGTGTGTGTGTGAAAGAGAGAGAGAGAGAGAGAGCGATCGAGCACGGTGTAGCGGCACGACGGCGGCGAGGCGGTAGAGCGGCGATGGCGGCTCCTCCTTCACGGCTGCGATGCAGGAATCCTTCAAGGCGGCAGTTAAGCGGTGAGTGACACACCTTTTGCATTCTGTTTTGAGCTTGCCTTCCTGGTTGTATGCTTGCAGCCATTCGTGGCTCGCATACGGTGTTCGGCAAGTCCCCAGCTACGACCTGTGCGGCAAAAGCGCACACCTCACTCTATCCCTCTCTCTACAATCCTCTCATCTACTCTCAACTCTCTATTTCTCTCTCTATTGTGAGATAATGGCCTACAAACTCTCTCTCTCTCTCTCTCTCTCTCTCTCTCTCTCTCTCTCTCTCTCTCCTGGGACTGCATCCTTCCTCTCTCTAATCTCAACTCCTTATAATATCTCTCTCCATTGTGAGCTTAGCTTGCATAGCCTCAATTCATCTAGTATCAGCTCTCCCTTTCTCTCTCTACTGTGAGTTAATGGCCTATAGACTCTCTCTCTCTCTCTCTCTCTCTCTCTCCTGTGACTGCATCCTCCCTCTCTCTAATCTCAACTCCTCTTGGAAGGTTATGGCATGTACTTACTCCCTCTAATCTCAACTCCTATCCCTCTCTCTCTCTCTCTCTCTCTCTCTCTCTCTCTCTCTCTCTCTCTCTCTCTACTATGAGCTTAGTGCCTCCCTCTTCTTTTCCACTATCAAATCCCTCTAATCATGGAACTGTGTGAAATCACTAACACTAATGTGCCGTTGCATCGACACAAAGTGGATTTACATGTGCGGGTGTTGGAAGAGTATGCAACTTCGGGCAAGGTTCATCTCACAGAATAGGAGAGGAATGTACGTAGACAAGGGGGTCACACTAATGTGGATCTATGGGTTGATGGGCATCCATACCACCCAGTTGGAGAGATTAGCAACATCCGATGCTAGTAGAGTCTTCTACTTGTCATCACAGTTGCATACGCTCCAAGTTAACTTTGCTAGTGTATACCAAGTCCTACTTTAGGCTCAAGCGAAAATTAAGGAGCTTGAGGGTGTAAATCAAGAGAGAGCAACGTGTGTGGAAAAGCTTACACAGACCATCTCCCACATGAAAACCACTCCTATTGGAGCTAGGGAGCATAAGAGGCCACTCAACCACATCGAAACACTTGCCATTGGGGGGGCGCTCATAAGCAAAGAATTCAAGCAGCAAGGTATGCCTCCTTTTGCTTATTCTCTAATACTTACAATTCAAAATCCCAATGTAAATCATGTGTGCACTTGTGTAATGTCAATGTAATTTTGTTGGTTTTAGAGTATTCCTTCAAGATGCCACAGGTTCTAATCAAATTGGGGATTATAATGAGCTCTTGCACTCTTTCACTATGCTTAAAATGATTAGGGATTCCCATTGCAAGAAGATACGTAGGGCTATTTCCAATGAAATCATACAAGAGGTTTCCCAAAGTATCAACAATGTTGATGTTGTTAATGCATGCGATGAGGTAGGCATTAGCATGAAGGGCTACAAATCTCTTCATCAATTGCTAGGAGACACCCTTCGTTTAAGAAAGGTACCACGCACAACCTTTTCCTGCCTCCAAAGAGGGTTTGTCTAGCAAAGGGAGTGAGCAATGAAGATGTAAAATGCAGGATTGGGGATTACTAGCACATCAACGATACACTTTGCATTGCAACATGGGGAAAGAAGAAAATTACGGATGGTAATGTTTCATTCAAATTCAATGAGTTCAACAACGTTTTTGTTGAAATGTGAAAGCTACAAAAGGCAATGATATTGTTCTATGGGTTGCCTTCTGCATGTAAGTGGGTTTCATAACATTGCACGCATTAGTTCTGTGCTCATTTATGTTGAGATATCGAGCTCTAGTGAGGCGGTGGACACTGATGACCCGCCTGGGGGATAGGCCCCGCACTTACACCACTGGCATGGTTGGTGAGATCTTGGGTGATATGCGGCCAGTGGGATGACAGGCTGTGTGACAGCCATTCTAGAGACTGGCATAGTTATAGCGCCAGCTCATTTAGTCGGGTTCACACTATAGAGAACCCGTGTATGTATTGGTTGAGTACCTTTCATATTGTGTGTACTCTTATCTTGTATATGGTGTGTTGAGTGTTGAGTAGAGAAAAAGAAGATTTTCAGCCTCTCACCTTGTGTGTTCTCTATTAGGGTTTTGTGAGTGTGTGTGTGTGCTTGCAAGAGCTCAAGCTCTCTTCCCCCCTGCATCTTTTCATGGTATCAGAGCCTGGTTCGTGCTAAGGGCTGAGCTGCAAGCAAGAGAACCACAAGAAGCGGTACGAGGGTAAGAGCTACAACTACTCTTCCCTATTGTGTTGGTGACTACACCCTTGTCGGGAGCTCTACGGGAGGCACCGGCAAACGATCTCCGATTGAGGAGCTTTCTTCGCGGGAGTGAAGCTACAGGGCAACTATACAGTCCTTCGGACTAAAATTTCCGGGCCGAAAACGCGTTTCGGGCGCGTCTGGACCTCCGTTTTTCAGAAAGCAGGCGATTTCGAGCACTGCGGGTAAGTCACCGATTCTCTGCAGAACTCTGTTTTAAGAACTGCAGGAAGACAGATTGACTGTGCAGACACTGTGGGTGCTGCAAAGAGGTCTACAGTTGCCATTGGGTGTATGTATGTGCATTGAAGTCACTGGTTGTGACATTTGAGAGTACTACAGTACCGCTGTGCAGAAAATACAGCATTTGTGCAGAAAAACCAGAGTGCAGTTTCTGGTAAAATTGTGTGTTTGGCAAGATGTCTAATGATGGCATAACACAGATTGTGGCTGAGAAGCTGGACAAGAATAACTTCCATGCTTGGAGGTTCAGGCTGACTAATTTCCTGATGGGAAAAGGCTATTGGGACTACATTGAAGGTGAGCATGAAGAGGCACCGGAGATACCGGATATAAATCCGACTGCTGCAGATGTGAAAGAGTTTAAAGACTGGAACCAAGGAGCCAGGAAAGTAATGTATTGGCTTTCCATTAGTATACAGGACACCATGATTGGGCACATTCAGGATGCCAAGTCCCCCAAGGAGGCGTGGGACACCTTGGTAAAGCTTTATGAAACAAATAACAAGGCACGTAAGATACAGTTGAAGAATGAACTTCATACTGTCGAGAAAAAGAGCATGTCTGTGAATGACTATGCGTTGAAGATAAAGGGCATTGTGGAATCCCTTGCATCTATTGGTGTATCAGTAGATGATGATGACAAGGTGGAAGTCTGTCTACGTGGTCTCGGGCCACAATACAAGGCGTTTAAGACGTCTATCCAGACTCGGGAAAACATTCCCAACTTTACAGATTTGGTGTCTATGCTGATTATCGAAGAGAAGAACTTGGGTGAAGACCAACAGTCTTCACAAAGCAAAAACAATTCAGAGCAACAGGCCTTCTACACGAGTTCAGGAAGAGGACGAGGTAGAGGAGGCCGTGGACGCGGTCAAGGAGGTGGCCGAACAGGTAATCAGAATTATGGCCAGCAGCAGCAGCAGCAACAACAACAGTCCCAGAATCAACAACAACAACAACACGCAGGTGGAAGAGGCAGATTCAGAGGCAGGGGGAGTCAAAGAGGCCGTGGAAATTGGCAAAGGCAATATAATGATGCACGTGAATGCTACTATTGTGGTAAGCCAGGACATGTGCAGTCAGAATGTTATAAGAAGCAGGCTGACATGCAAAATGGGAAAGTGCAGCAAAACAACTATGCATCCTCAAGCAGAAATAATGAGGACAATGAAAGGTTGTTTGTTATGCAGCATGTTGTAAATGCCATGTCTGAAAATGTTGATGCAGCACAAAAAGATAATGTATGGTATGTGGACTCAGGCGCTTCGAACCACATGACGAGTCATGGGGAGTGGTTCAAGGAGATGAAGAACCCGGAAAGACCAGGTTTTGTGGAAACAGGGGATGACACTGCTCATCCAATTGCCCACGTTGGAGATGTGCCATTATCTATGCAGGATGGCAAAGTGAAGTACCTTGCAGATGTACTTCATGTACCGAACATAACAAAGAATCTGGTTTCAGTTGGCCAAATGATTGAGCAGGGTTTGCAGGTTCGGTTTAACCCTGATGGATGTTATGTTGAAGATTTCAAAGACAAGTGCAGGTTGGTTGCAAAAGGCAACAGAGTGGGCAGAATGTTTACATTGGATGTAGACATGCCTGAGATGAGTGCTGCGATGTTTGCAAATGGTTCAGGAGTTGTTGCAGACACAGACATATGGCATAAAAGAATTGGACATGTAAATGTGCAGAGATTGAAGTCTATGCAGACAAAAGGAATTGTGACAGGGCTGCCAAAATTTAAAGTGGAAGGTATGCAGAAAATCTGTGAAGCATGCCAATTTGGGAAGCAAACAAAGCATGTGTTTCCACGTAACAGATATGTGAGCAGAAATGCACTAGATGTTGTGCATTCAGATGTATGGGGTCCTACGAAGACCGTGTCTATGGGAGGCTGCAGGTACTATGTCACTTTCATTGATGACCACACAAGGAAAGTGTGGGTATATTTCATGAAGGAGAAGAGTGAGGTGTTCACTCACTTTTAGAATTTCAGAGTTTTGGTTGAAAAACAAACAGGGAAATATGTTAAGTGCCTAAGGTCAGATGGAGGGGGAGAATACTTCTCCAATGAGTTCTCTGAATTTTTGAAGAAGAATGGTATTCGGAGACAGTTCACATGCAGATACACTCCGCAGCAAAATGGAGTTGCTGAGCGGAAAAACAGACACATTGCTGAGATTGCGCGAGCATTGATGGAAGAGAAGAATATGCCGCATTGCTATTGGGCTGAGGCTGTTTCTACAGCAGTATACATCATGAACAGGACTCCAACTGCAGCCATACATGATGTAACTCCAGAGGAGAGGTTTACTGGCAGAAAACCAGATTTGTCTCATTTGAAAGTCTTTGGATGCATTGCATATGTGCATGTGCCAGATGAGCTGAGAACCAAGCTGGATCCAAAAGCTGAAAAATGTGTGTTTATTGGATATTCCCTTGAGCAAAAGGGATACAGGTGTTATAACCCTGCTACACGTGAGTTGAGGGTAAGCAGGGATGTTGTCTTTGATGAGATGAGCAGCTGGTATGCTACTGAAAAAGAAGCTGTTGGGGCTGATGTGAGTGGAAGTGTGGTTGCACAGAATGCAGGTCAGCAATCACAGTCTTTGAGTGGACCAGGAGAGTCCTCATCTAGTGGGTCTGTTGATAGACCATGGAGTGGCAGGCTGCGTCATAATACCAGCCCTGCAAATGTGATTAGTACATCACGTAAAGGAAAAGAGAAAGTGGTTGAGCCCCTTGGTATGCCTGACATTTCTGCAGGGCATTCTCATGTTGATGGAGAGTCTAGTGGCTCAGATATGAGCCTTGATGAGGAGCTTGGGATCCCAGCTATGAGAACACCTGGTGTAAAGAAGGCTATGGAGGCCATGAATGAAAAGCTGCGAAGATCAGGGAGAGTGAAGAACCCTGTGCAGAGATTTACATATGATGGTTATGTGGCACATCATTATGCATATATGGCAAAAGTTGTGCAGGTTGTAGAGCCCACATGCATTGATGAGGCTGTTGGAAATGTGTGTTGGGAGAAAGCTATGGACGAGGAGATGGATGCACTATATGGAAATGAAACTTGGGATTTAGTGCAATTGCCTGAAGGCAAGAAAGCCATTGGATGCAAGTGGGTGTACAAAGTTAAACATAACAGTGATGGGAGCATAAACAGGTACAAGGCTAGATTGGTAGCCAAAGGATATGCGCAGACATATGGGATTGATTATGAGGAAACTTTCAGCCCAGTTGCCAAGATGGCAACGGTGAGAGTTGTGATAGCAGTGGCTGCGTCAAAGCAATGGTCTTTACATCAGATGGATGTAAAGAATGCATTCTTGCATGGGGATTTGCAAGAAGAGGTGTATATGTTGCAGCCACCTGGTTATGAGGATGTGGGTCACCCCGAGCATGTTTGCAGGTTGAAGAAAGCCTTGTATGGCTTAAAGCAAGCACCAAGAGCATGGTCTGACAAGATTTCTGAATATCTTGTCACTATTGGCTTTCATGTAGCCAATGCAGATTTCTCATTGTATGTGAGACATGGTGATAGAGGAGTTGTGCTTGTTGTCATCTATGTAGATGACTTGATCATTACGGGGGACCATGATGCAGAGATCTTTGATGTAAAGATCTTGCTTAGACAGAAGTTTGAGATGAAGGATCTGGGGGAGCTCAGATATTTCTTGGGCATTGAGGTGATTAGGTCACCACATGGTATTGGATTACTGCAGCGACAGTATGGCTTGGACATGTTGTCCAAGTATGGTATGACAGGCTGTAAGCCTATTTCTGTGCCATTGGATCAGAATGGCAAGTTGAGTGCAGATTCAGGAGAGATCTTGGAGGATCCTACTATGTACAGGAGCATAGTAGGAAGTTTGATCTACATGACGATCACCAGACCAGATTTGAGCTATGCTGTTGGGTTGGTGAGTCAGTTTATGCAAGTTCCACGGAAACCGCATTTGGATGCTGTGAGATGCATACTGAGGTATGTGAAGTCTACTTTACATTGTGGACTATTCTATGAGACTGGGATAGAGATATGTGTACATGGGTACACAGATGCTGATTGGGCTGGTAGTATTTCAGACAGAAGATCTACCAGTGGATTCATGTTTTCTTTGGGGAGTGCTGCTGTGACTTGGAGCAGCAAGAAGCAACCTACGGTTGCTCTATCGAGTACAGAGGCCGAGTACAGAGGAGCTGCTATGGCAGCATGTGAGGTAGCTTGGTTGAGAAAGCTACTTGGAGATTTGGGTCTATCAGTGGATAGACAAGTTGTCATTTTCTGTGACAACATTAGCAGTATACAGTTGGCCAGGAACCCAGTCTTTCATGCTCGTACGAAGCACATAGAGGTCCACTACCACTTCGTCAGAGAGAAGGTCTTGGCAGGAGACCTTGACCTTGTTTATGTCAGCACAGAGGATCAGGTAGCTGACATCTTCACCAAAGCATTGGGTACAGAGAAGCTCCGCAGATTCAGGGCTTCGCTTGGTGTACATGAGATGGAGTTGAGCTCGAGGGGGAGTGTTGAGATATCGAGCTCTAGTGAGGCGGTGGACACTGATGACCCGCCTGGGGGATAGGCCCCGCACTTACACCACTGGCATGGTTGGTGAGATCTTGGGTGATATGCGGCCAGTGGGATGACAGGCTGTGTGACAGCCATTCTAGAGACTGGCATAGTTATAGCGCCAGCTCATTTAGTCGGGTTCACACTATAGAGAACCCGTGTATGTATTGGTTGAGTACCTTTCATATTGTGTGTACTCTTATCTTGTATATGGTGTGTTGAGTGTTGAGTAGAGAAAAAGAAGATTTTCAGCCTCTCACCTTGTGTGTTCTCTATTAGGGTTTTGTGAGTGTGTGTGTGTGCTTGCAAGAGCTCAAGCTCTCTTCCCCCCTGCATCTTTTCAATTTATGGGGAATGACTTAACATTTTGTTTGATTTTTGTGTTTTATAGGTTCCAAGTCTCCTTCGTGCTGAAGTTGGATGAGTGCTCGATTGTGAAGGAAAGAGGCTAGAGAGAATGAGTGTCACACTCATGAACCACGCTATTGCATAAGCCTTTTAGTCTCCATCTGCTACCACTTTTGTAGAAGGGCCCGATGATGAGAAAGAGAGCACAATTAATTTTCAAGAGCAAGGGAATGACAATATTTCACACACTAAACCATTGTTCAGTGTTCAATCAAAGACAGATATATGGTGGTTAAGAGCATTTAAGGTTCCCAAGGAGACACACGAGGTGCTAACATGGGTCTTTGAGAGGTTGCCTTAGGTTAGTGATGTGATAAAGTCACAAATAGGGGGTGAGAAGCTAGGTTTTGATGGTTTAGGGAGATTTGACATTGATTGGCATCTTGGCAGGGATCTGAAGACAATTAAGTGTATGCTGGGTTGCACTCAAGGTGCAAATACAGCTCACCCATGCCCTTGGTGCATGCATGGATTGAAACAAAAAACCAAGAAAAAATACAGGTGGACGGCCAATGAAGAGGAATGCAAGGAAAGTGGAAATTGCAAGGGAGAGTGGGACGGTGGTGTCCTTTCATCACCTATGTTGGCGCTACAAATAGGGACTAAAGGGATAATAGCTAGAACCCCATAATTCCTTTCCCTCTTAGGAATGTTCACTTTTATACTTTGCATGCTTTCATGTGCATCTTTGATCGCCTCTTAAAGTGTCACATAGACTATGAGTTCACTATGCTTGGTAAAACTCAATAGGATGAGGTGATTGCTAGAGTGGAGAAGATTTTAAATGACATTGGTTTTCATGGGGGTAAAGTGGAGATATGAGTTAACAAAAGACCTCTAGAGTTTCACATATGGTTTCTCAAAAGGTTTCAATGAGTGGAGGCAAGGCGATAAGGTTTCTCCACACATGGGGTGAATTGAATATTGTGCATTAATATAATGCTTTTAAAGGTTTTGCAAGACAGATTTCTTCTTCTAACGTACTTTTCCTAAATGGTGGTTTTGTTTGGTATCTGCAGCACAATCTTGTACACTCATGGTGCATATTTCATGAGTGCCTACGGCTCGTTAACATGTGGAGCACCCAAGGAATGGAGAAACATCATTACCGTGCAAGGGGAGTTTATTTCAAGAACACAAGACATGGAGGTGGTAGG
This sequence comes from Cibotium barometz, assembly GCF_041138505.1. Classification (NCBI taxonomy): domain Eukaryota; kingdom Viridiplantae; phylum Streptophyta; class Polypodiopsida; order Cyatheales; family Cibotiaceae; genus Cibotium; species Cibotium barometz. The sequence continues at coordinate 53,768,715 of NC_141050.1, forward strand.
ACTTGATCAAACTATCTCAAAGAAATGTTTGACTAGTTCTTCTGTTATACTTGTGGAAGAAACCTTTCAAGGGAGAGGGCTCAAATGTCCAAATTGGCCCGAATTGCCAAAATGAAAAGTAAGGGTCAGAAAACAGCAAGGTGGAGGGCAAGGACATAGGACCTGCATATCATGTAGCATGGAGGGTTACACGTAGGAGAGTTGATAAAGTATGGGTCCTGATAGACTTGAATGAGGCCTAGGGTTGATGTGTAACTGATCTATAGGGATATTGTCTATCGAATGTAATCAAGTGTTATAAATGAGAATGTAAATTGCCAAATATGGAACCATGTTATCTTTTGTGTTTAAAAACCCATTTTTCTAGTGCATGACATTTGTCTAAAAACTAGGGTTTGGTGTAATGATTACGTTGGTCAATATAAATGAGCACCCTCTCTCTTTTTGTCCATTTTGTACAACCACTTTGAGAGCACACAAGCACTCAACTCCTCATGGGCACAAATCACTACTTCTTCTGAACTTACACGATACTTATTCTCTATCGAGGCCCCCATCCAACCTAAGGAGGATGCCCTCTTAGTCCAAGAGCTAGAAGTCAGTGATTTACACAACCTTGCCACCCGGATCAACAATTTTGTTTTTGCATGCAGTATCAATAGGGCTCAGTTTTCCATGCTAACGGGCAGGAGGCCACGTAATGACCCCTCCATACCACAAATGGACCACACGAGGGCATTGCAGTTTGCTAGAAACATTGCAAAGCATCGTCAGTCTATGGTGAAAATTTTGTTGTGGTTTTTGGAGTCCCCCTTGGTTTCGAGGACCGTGAAGTCATGCATCATTACCAATTTTGTTAGATTGATATATTTCCCTTGCTAGGTTTTATTGGTAGCAAGGGATCTTTGTAATACCTTCAAATATATTTTTTTTGATGACTTGAATTGTATCCCAAAGATTTACGATGCTTTGTAATACTCAAAGAAGTCAAAATATGTTGATTTTTAAAATATGACATGATTTGTATTCCACATGTTCATGTGTTTTAATACTTTGTGATAAGTGTCTAGAAGGGTGCAAAAATATACTGTGCAGGGTGGCCGAACATGCCATTTTCACATCCTTCTAGACCAATAAAATTTTGGTCGACTTTTTTTAATATTGTCTCCAGTTGAACACTTATTTGAATAATGCCCCATGCAGCTCAATGCAGCTCAACATGCATTTAGCATGTGTACGATTTGTTCGCATGCGTAAAGGCTTCTAATATAGATAGCCATTGACCCATCCAACTTTATCCAACTTTACGTATGGAACTATCGTTTCCACATGAGTGGCCATAACTCACACCACACAATATCTAGCACTTTTAGAGTGCTTTCCCACACACACATAAACCAACCTTACATATTTCAACACCCCCTCTTAAGCGAGGTGGTCTCACTCACCCATTCAAATTTAGCATTTCAATTTGTGTAAATGATCTCTTTCAACACTCCCCCTCAATGTGGAATTGGAAGTGCTCAGAAATGCAACTAGTTGTCCCTATGCCACTGTAGCATGTGCCATACAAGTGTGTGTGCGCATGTCTAGTAACCCAGACACCAAGTCCGTTTTGGGCACCAAATTGCCTAGGTGGAACCACCCCAATGCTTTTTGAACATCACATGTTTGGGAAAGGAACCACCCCATGGTGCACCCATTTGTGCACAATCTACTAATAGCACCAGACATCTGTTTTTAAGACCCATGGCCTTGGGCAAGAAACCTATAAGGTGATGATGAGCGCGACTGCTCACATCAAATTTTGAAAACATTCTTACATGTACTCGCTTTTAAGCTTCCAATGAGATTGGGTATGGGAAAACCTCATAAACATGGGTGAAATAAAAATTACAAAGCCTTTTGGACAAAGCCAGGTAATGGATAGTGATCTAGACAGGTTTGGTCTTAAAGACTGTAGGCATGTTGCTACACTAGTAGAGAAAGGTCGTGGGCTTAGTCTCCAAGATGAAAGTGAAGCATTTGATTAAGTGTGCCTCATCTATCTATGTAATACGAGGCCAAACATTTAGTTTAAGGTCTCCTAGTTGAGCAAGTGAGTATTCAAATACTTACATGGCACTCAATTCCTTGGCTTATTCTATTTCTATGCTAAGGGGGTTGTATACATTCAATGATTTTGATTAGGCTTGATGTTATGGCCCGTGAGTGTCCACTAGTAGTTTTTTCTTTCACCTTGGTGATTCATATATATTATAGCTCAAGAAGAAGCAACCAACAATGGCCACTTCGAGCTCTGAGCTGAGTATAGGGTATCTTGGTGTTGGGATAGTAGTCCCCCCCCACCTCCATCTTCACTTGTGACCAAAGTGCATTTAGCCATTGTTGCGAGAGGAACCCATTATTTCATGCCTGCATATAGCACATTGAGGTGCATTATCATTATATCAAGGAAAGGCTCATTACAGGAGAGATTAGCATGGCTTATAAAATGCTCTATTTCTACTATCCAGCCTGCACCGCCTGCTCCTGAGGGATTTGATAGTGTTTATAATGTTAATTGATGATATAATTGGATGCCTAACACACCAAGTCAAGTCTGTAACCCATCAATGCTTTGATTTTTGCCAAAAACTTGCTCTAAATGCATCAAAATTTGACTTCCTTTTCTCTGTTTTGTGAGAGCTCAAAAAACCAGTAAATTTCACTCATTCAAATGCATCAAAATTGCTCCAAAAATCAGTGTAGGGCTTGTACATGAGTTGCCAACACATTCTTTCTTGTCATATACATATTTCTTTGCCAGATTTGCATGTATTTCACCACACATCACCGCTTCCAAGCTTTAATGGAAAGCTTCCAAAAACCAGAATTTTCTTTTGCTTTCGGCATCCCTAAATTGTTTTGTTTTTGCCTGAATCACCTGCAATCTGCTCAAAGATGTTTAGAATACCTTACCCAGTAGGCCAAGCTCTCAGATCTGATAGTAATCGGTGTGCTCCATCGGTGTGCTCCAAGCTTCACAGCATCAATGGCAAGCTTCACAGCTTTTCTTCACAGCTTCTTCTCCCTCTTCTCTCACTCACTCATAAACCCTAATAGACAGCACAAGGCTCTGATACCATGTTGAAAAATAGGTAGAGGGAGAGGAGACACACACACAGGAGCAAACCCTAATGTATATTACAAACCCTAATCATTGTGAGGGAAGCCATCTCCCTTCTCACACAATGCATAAACCCTAATCATTGAGGGAAGCCATCTCCCTTCTCACACAATGCATAAAGCCATAATCCATAATACACACAACACATTGAGTTGTGTCCACACACATCTAACCCTAGCTAATGTCCACACACTATGACCAGCTGGACACGGTCATTTATGTCTCACACATGCTGCTACCTAACATGCCAGCACATAGCATAGCTGGCTCACACACTGACATCGAGCTTGAATCTCAACACTACAGTGGTTGGGCCTAACCCATGGGACTGGCTGGACTGACGGATCCCTAAAATGAGACTCAATTCTGTTATGGTACGATAGATGAAACAAATCCCGGATAGTCTTGTTCTATGGAAATGAAACAACTGTTACGCCTCTCGATGAGGAAAAAAGTGTTAGTCTCTGTGATCCAAGTGCAAGTTTCTTTCTTGATCTGACCATGTGACTTACGGGTTCGGTCGGATCAGTCTGGTTAGTTAAGGCTCTTGACTACGTTAGAATAAAAATATCTTGGAGGAATCGCCCGTGCTTTTTGGGCGAGGGAAGTTTTTTCGGGTTCGGTTTTGGAACAAACCGAGGGATTAGTCTCTTATTCCATATCCATGGTGGGTGAGGCCCCGAGTGAGAGAGGCTCTGCCCTGTGCAAGAAGTGCTACTTTTGCTGCCAGCACCCCCGAATTCATTGCGTGGTATATCATAGCGAATTGGCTAAAGTGGATCAACTGAGAAGCAAGAAATGTCAAAAATTTATGAAGTATCAGTAAAAGATTATAATTGTGTGATGAAATTCATACAAATTGATATTCAGAATAAAGATTTATAAATTGAAAATAGGGTCTTTAGATGGAAGTACCGCAATTGTATAGAATTCCTGACTTGCTTGAGGCCTAGATATGATGGTATTTACCTTAAAACTCCAAGGACCATGACTACCTATATGTACTGTGGGTTTAACTGCAGCTCTTTACTGACAATATATACGAGTAAATCTAAGATCTTGAAGTTATAAGCAAAAATGCTATCCAGAGGATGAATTCGAATGCTGGTTGATATGATTTTGGAGTTCTGGTTGAGAATTGATGACTTGATTTGGATTCTGATTGAAAGATGATGATTCTTGAATTTCTATTGAAGGAAGATAAGTTGAACAAAGACACAATAAGGATGAAAGGGACGAATCCTAGTGATGATGATAGTAACTGGAATGATGATTGTGACTTCAGCAAAACTCTATGAGATTAGTGGATTGTGCCGACAAATTGCTACTATTGACCTTGACCCAGTGACTCTAATTAAGGAATGACAATTTGAGAATTTGCATAACTAAAATTCTTGTGGAGGAATGTTCAGATGGAATTTTTGGTTTGATGGACCATTATTGTGTTAAGAATATGAATGAATTATTCTCTGATAATGAGTTCTGTATGCCTCTCACCTTGTGTGCTCTCTTTTAGGGTTTTGTGAGTGTGTGTGTGTGTGTGTGCTTGTGCAAGAGCTCAAGCTCTCTTCTCCCCTGCATCTTTTCATGGTATCAGAGCTTGGTTCATGCTAAGGGTTGAGCTGCAAGCAAGATAAGAACAAGAAGCAGTACGAGGGTAAGAGCTTCAACTACTCTTCCCTACTTGTGTTGGTGATTACACCCTTGTCGGGAGCTCTACGGGAGGCACCCGCAAAAAAACGATCTCTGATTGAGGAGCTTTCTTCGCGTGAGTAAAGCTATAGGGCAACTATATTGTCCTATCAGACACCTATCGGACAGAATTTTTGGGCCGAAAACGCGTTTGGGACGTGTTATGACCTCCGTTTTTCAGAAAGCAGGCAATTTCGAGCACTACGGGTAAGTCATCGATTCTCTGCAGAACTCTGTTTTAAGAACTGTAGGAAGACAGATTGGTTGTGCAGACACCGTGTGTGCTGAAAGGAGGTCAACAGTGGTGTATGCATGCACATTGAGGTCACTGGTTGTGACATTTGAGTGTAGTACAATACCGCTGCAGAAAATACAGCAGTTTATGCAGGACAAACCAGAGTGTTGTTTCTAGCAAGATGTCAAATGATGGCATAAACCAGATTGTTGCTGAGAAACTTGATAAGAACAACTTCCATGCTTGGAGGTTCAGGTTAACGAATTTCCTGATGGGAAAGGGTTATTGGGACTACATAGAAGGTGAGCATGAAGAGGCACCGAAGATACTGGAGATCAATCCGACTGCTGCAGATATGAAAGAGTTCAAGGATTGGAACCAAGGAGCCAAAAAAGTTATGTATTGACTCTCTATCAGTATACAGGACACCATGATTGGGCACATTCAGGATGCCAAGTCCCCCAAGGAGGCATAGGACACCTTGGTAAAACTCTATGAAACAAATACCAAGGCACGAAAGATATAATTGAAGAATGAACTTCATACTGTGGAGAAAAAGAGTGTGTCTGTGAATGACTATGCATTGAAGATAAAGGGTATTATGGAATCCCTTGCATCTATTGGTGTTTCAGTATAGATGATGATGACAAGGTGGAAGTCTATCTACGTGGTCTTGGTCCACAATACAAGGTGTTCAAGACATCTATTCAGACTCGGGAAAACATTCCCAATTTCACAGATTTGGTGTCTATGTTGATTATAGAAGAGAAGAGCTTGGGTGAAGACCAACAGTCTTCACAAAACAAAAACAGTTCAGAGCAACAGGCCTTCTACACAAGTTCAAGAAGAGGACGAGGTAGAGGAGGCCATGGACGCGGTCAAGGAGGTGGCCAAATAGGTAATCACAATTATGGCCAGCAGCAGCAGCAACAACAACAGTCCCAGAATTTACAACAACAACAACAACAACAGGCAGGTGGAAGAGGCCAATTTAGAGGAGGCAGGGGGAGTCAAAGAGGTCGTGGAAATTGGCAAAGGCAGCATAATGATACACGTGGATGCTTTTATTGTGGTAAGCCTGGACATGTGCAGGCAGATTGTTATAACAACAAGCAGGCTAACATGCAAAATGGAAAATTGCAAAGCAAAAACAACTATGCATCCTTGAGCAGAAACAATGAGGATAATGAAAGGTTGTTTGTTATGCAGCATGTCGTGAATGCCATGTCTGAAAATGTTGAAGAAGCACATGTATGGTATGTTGATTCGGGTGCTTCGAACCACATGACAAGTCATGGGGAGTGGTTCAAGGAGATGAAAAACCTTGAAAGACCAGGTTTTGTGGAAATAGAGAATGACACTACTCATCTAATTGCCCATGTTGGAGATGTGCCATTGTCTATGCAGGATGGCAAAATGAAGTACCTTGCAGATGTACTTCATGTTCCGAACATAACAAAGAATCTGGTTTCAATTGGCAAGATGATTGATCAGGGTTTGCAAGTTTGGTAAATGATAAAAGAGGAATTCCCATGACGTTTGGAGTTCAATCATTTAAATAGTAAAAGTGGAATTCTTGGCATATTGAATTAATGGATATTTTTCTTAAAGAGAAGAGGAATTTTAGATAAATTTATTTGATGATAAAAGAGGAATTCCCATGATATTTATAATTCAATCAATTAAATGTAAAAAGAGGAATTCCCATGATATTTGAGATCCAAGAAATTGAATTGGATTTTCGTCTTTTGAATGGTGGAGAGCTATCTGTTTGCAGGAAGGTATGGGTGCTTGCATTACTACTGTTCATATATCAAAATGGAATCTCCGTTGAAGATCAGCAAGATCAACCAACGGATCCATAAAAAAGAGCCATGGACTCATCCGTTGAGGACCAACAAGGTCAATCAACCAGATCCATGCCCGAATTCAGAAAACAACTCTTACTCCTTGTTCCAATATCTTCCACGACGCACGTGTGGGTATCGTCGGGGTGACCCAGAGCCCGAGCACCATATAGTCAGCACCCTCTAGGATCCTTCACATGTGACCTAGCGCTTCACTCATAGGCCGCTTCCTTGGTCCCTCATCCACGAGGGAGGCTGGTCAACTGACCTTGCTACGCGAGAAGTCCTCCGTTGACTCTGTCATTTGTTGTAACTTTATCAGCTAGGTCTCCACGACCTCATTCACAAGACGGTCAAAATGCTTCCCCAACATTCTTGACATAAAACAGTCATTTAAAAACAGGTCATAAATACAATTTCTATAACGAACTCTCGTCTTTCCACATCAATCTACATTACTTAATCCACATTCATTTCATAATCATTCCCATTCTCATCATCCAATCACATCATTTTCCATCTCACATCCATTTCACATACATCGACATCACATTTATCCATCCATTCATTCACATTTATATTATTCACATCACATCTATCCATCCATTCATTCACATTTATCTGATTCACATCACATCTATCCATCCATTCATTCTTTTATAAAAATCAACTTCTGTGGGAATAACACTTTTATAAAAATCTTTTTATACATCTATTTATGCATAAATTTAATTTTAAGAAAAATAACACTTTCAAAATAAAAATAATTCCTTTATGCATCTTTCTATGCATAAAATAAAATTTAATGAGAATAACTCTTTTGAAAATAAATTCCTTTATGCATCTTTCTATGCATAAAATCAAAATGAATGAGAATAACTCTTTTGAAATAAAAATAAATTCCTTTATGCATCTTTCTATGCATAAAATCAAAATGAATGAGAATAACTCTTTTGAAATAAAAATAAATTCCTTTATGCATCTTTCCATGCATAAAATAAAAAATGAATGAGAATAACTCTTTTGAAATAAAAATAAATTCCTTTATGCATCTTTCTATGCATAAAATCAAAATCAATGAGAATAACTCTTTTGAAATTAAAAAAAATTTCCTTTATGCATCTTTCTATGCATAGAAATTAATTCTAATGAAAATCACACTTTTATAATAAAAAAATATCCAATATGCATCTTTCTATGCATAGAAATTAATTCTAATGAAAATCACACTTTTATAATAAAAAAATATCCAATATGTATCTTTCTATGCATGGAAATTAATTCTAATGAAAATAACGCTTTTACAATAAAAATATTTCTAATATGCATCTTTCTATGCATGGAATGAAAATAACACTTTTAGAATACACAAACGAAGGGGATTACTCTTTTTGAATAACATAAAGATAAAACTTATTTCTACAAAATTTAAGAAAATTTTACCATAACCTCCTTTGTATGGCTGACCATTTTTCAATTTTTGCATTCTAATTCTACTTAGAATTTAACTCAAGATGAAATTAGCACTCTAATCTAATCAATTCTCATTTTTTTAAGAGAACAATACGAAAAGTTTAACTCTATTTAATTGATTACACATCTTGGATAAACAAGGGCTGAATTCAATGAAGAGAAGGGGGAAGCCTTTCCATCACGGCATAACATCCAATTTTAATTTAAAAGAAGCAAGAAATCATAAAACCATAGAATAGAATTAGAAAAAAATAGAATTTGTTTTGTGAGCTATCCTTTGGCTTGATGGATTGAGGGTTCTACTCTTGCTTGGATCAAGAGTGGCCACCAATTCTTTGTAGAGGAAATAGTAAAAAACAAGTGAATTATCAAAGAATTCAATGTTTTTGGCTCTAGGAAGGAGTAGAGTAACAGTGCATAAAACACAATTAAGCTTTTACAAAGGAGGAGGCTTCTATTTATAGGAAAAAGTGATCCTCTAACCAAGCAAACTGATTCTAGAATTTTCCAGATCAGTTTGGTCACTTTTTGACCATTTTTAGGTCAGTTTAGCTTACTTTTTGGTTCTAGTTGAAACAAGAGAGAGGAGAGATGAAATATCTCATTATTTGAGAGTTTAAAACTCCACCACACATGTGAAATAGGCGCCTCCTTCATGAGGGGAATTTTCCCACAGTGAGGTGTCAAAAATGCATCATTTCCTCTAAATATCTCTTCTTTTCCAACTAATAACCTAGTCAACTCTTCATCTTATGTGAGTATTTACTCATTTTTGGGGGGATTTTCTTTATTTCTTCAATTTATCTCCTCCCTACATTTGGATTAATCTAATTGGCCCCTCGGAACCTTAATGTAAAATTTTCAAAAAATCTGGACCCTTAGGCTAAGGCTTTTTTAACAGATTATAATTTACTTCTAATGCACCTTCTGAATTTCTTTTTGAACTTCTATTTCGGGGGAATTAATTTTAATAAGAAGAGATATTTTTCCATCCAAAAATATCTAAAAATTGAATAACCTCTCTCTAGAATATTTTATGTCTCTAAGCCAAAATAGGTAGAAACAAGATCTGTTAATATTCTGACAAGCGGAATAATTACAGGGGGAGAGATTGGACATCTTGAGGGGCTAGGGGAAGATCTTACAGATGTAAGGATATGTGAAAGGATGTGATATAAATGAATGTGGATATGAATGAAGAGATGAGAATGAGATGTGAGGATATGTGAAAGGATGTGATAGAAATGGATGTGGATATAAATGAAGAGATGAGAATGAGATGTGAGAATATGTGAAAGGATGTGATGTAAATGAATGTGGATGTGGATGTGATAGGATGTGATGTGATGTAAATGAATGTGGATGTGGATGTGATAGGATGTGATGTAATGTAAATGGATGTGGATAAAGGTGAAAGGATGTGATGTGATGTAAATGGATGTGGATGTGGATGTGAAAGGATGTGATGTGATGTGATGTAAATGAATGTGGATGTGGATGTGAAAGGATGTGATGTGATGTAAATGGATGTGGATGTGGATGTGGATGTGGATGAGATGTGATGTGGTGTAAAGGGATGTGGATGAGATGTGATGTGGTGTAAAGGGATGTGGATGTGAATGTAATGAGATGTGGATGAAATGTGATGTGATGTGAATATGTGGATGTCAATATCAATGTATGAATGGATGTGGATAGACATGCATGTGGATGACTGGATGGATGTGGATGAATAAGATAGAATGTTTATGGATGAGATGAGATATGGATGTGATGTAATTAGGATAGAATGTATGTAATGGGATGGGAATGCAATGAATGCGATGGATGTGGATAGACATGCATGTGGATGACTGGATGGATGTGGGTGAATAAGATAGAATGTGTATGGATGAGATGAGATATGGATGTGATGTAATTAGGATAGAATGTATGTAATGGGATGGAAATGCAATGAATGCGATGGATGTGAATAAATGTGATGAGATGTGAATGGATGTGAATGTGACGTGACGTAAATAGATCTGAATGGATGTGATGTGATGTGATATAAATCGGAATAGATGTGAATGGGTGAGATGTGATGTGATGTGATGTGAATCGGGATAGATGTGAATGGATGAGATGTGATGTGCATAAATATAATGTGGATATGGGTAGATGAGAATGGATGAGATAAGATGAGGATAGATGTGGATAGATATTATGGGATGTCATATAATGTGATTAGATGAGAACGGATGAAGGAAGATGGGAATACATATGATTAGATGTGGATTAAGCAAAGTGAATTGATTTAGAAGAATGTGAAATAATGGGAAATGATGTGGAACAATGTGAAAAGATGAGAGTTCATTAGAAACTATATTTATGACCTATTTTTAAATGACTGTTTTATGTCAAGAATGCTGGAGAAGCATTTTGACCATCTTGTGAATGAGGTCGTGGAGACCTAAGTGATAAAGTTGCAACAGCTGACGGAGAGTCAATAGAGGATGTCTCGCATAGCAAGGTCGGCCGAGGTCTCGACCAACCTTGGTTCGATTTAAATGGTGAACCTTGCTAGTCCTCAACGGATGAGTCCATGGCTCTTTTATATGGATTTATTGGTTGATCTTGCTGATCTTCAATGGAGAGTCCATCTCGATTGTCTTATGTGATTATATTGCCAGGTACTATAAGCTAGGAATTATTGAAAAATCCCCTGAGTGAATAGGTGGTGAGCATTCTGGTTACCAATGATGCCATAGGTACACCAATGAAGGAATGATTGGAAATTAGAATTCAACCGGATATTTTGGAAGATTTTGATGAGTGTTACTATGGTTTCATTAAAAGATTGTTTTAAAGACAGCTGAATCTGTGAAGAAGGCAATTTCATATTGGGTGTGTAAGTGGTGCGACTATCTTGAAGTTTGCATGAAGCGCTGCGGCTAGGGGGCCTCGGAACTCTTTTCCTTGGTACCCGAGACAAAACATAACCAAATTCCTAAATGGATCTTATTGTTACAGTGGTTGGGCGGTTGGCTAACCCATGGGACTGGATGGGGTTAGGCTGGACTGATGGATCCCCATAATGAGACTCAATTCTGTTATAGTACGATAGATGAAGCAAATCCCAGATAGTCTTGTTCTATGGAAAAGAATCAACGGCTATGCCTCTCGATGAGGAAAAAAGTGTTGGTCTCTATGATCCAAGTGCAAGTTTCTTTCTTGATCTGACCATGTGACTTACAGGTTTGGTTGGATCAGTCTGGTTAGTTAAGGCTCTTGACTACGTTAGAATAAAATATCCTCGAGGAATTGCTCATGCTTTCTAGGCAAGGGAAGTTTTTCTCGAGTTCGGTTTTGGAACAAACCGAGGGACTAGTCTCTTGTCCAGATATCCATGGGGGGCGAGGCCCCGAGCGATAGGCTCTGCCCCATGCAAGAAGTGCTAGTTTCGCTGCTAGCACCCCTGAATTTATTGCGCAGAGCGGGTAGGGATTTTTCAGCTGCTATCAGAGCGAATTGGCTAAAGTGGATCACTTGAGAAGCAAGACATATCAAAAATTTATGAAGTACCAGTAAAAGATTGTAATTATGTGATGAAATTCATACAAATTGATATTCAAGATAAAGATTCATAAATTGGAAATAGGGTCTTTACATGGAAGTACCGCAATTGTATGGAATTCCTAACTTGCTTGAGGCCTAGATATGATAGTATTTACCTTATAACTTCAACGACCATGAATACCCGTATGTACCGTGGGTATAACTGCAGCTCTTACTGACAATATATACGAGTAAATCTAAGATCTTGAAGTTATAAGCAAAAATGCTATCCAGAGGATGAATTCGAATGCTGGTTGATATGAATTTAGAATTCTAGTTGAGAATTGATGAGTTGATTTGGATTTTGATTGAAAGATGATGATTCTTGAGTTCTGGTTGAAGGAAGATAAGTTTTGGTTGGAGGCTTCTTCTAAGATAGAGAAGCAAGCAAAATCAAGAGGTAAGGTGTAATTTCATGGTTTTTCTCTACTATTCTCAATGTTTTTACTTCTCAATCCCTCTCAAGCGTGAGAAGTTTCTAAATTAAGTGTTTATAATGCAAATCAAGCTTTTCTTAAGAGTTGTAATGAATAATTAAGAAAAGTTTACATTTATGCTTAATTAGGATGCTTTTTATGTTTATCTCTCTCTCCCCAAAAGAATGGTCATTCCTATGACCAATTCTCTATTCAAATGATGCTTCTCATTGATAAATTCTCAACTCACAAATCAAACTCTAGGCTTGTGAAGCTAGAGGTTAAGAAAGTGACTTTTTATACTTTTATGCTTCTAAAATTATGATAATCTTATGATTTAAATCCATAAATTGGATTTAAGTTTAGAAGATAGTTATACTATCATAATTGTATTACTAAGTTTATTCTTTTCAAAAATATTAAAAATTATTAGTAACAGCAGAGCGGAGCTATAGCAAAATGTTTAAGAAATTGATACATAATTCATTCTTATGCATAACGTGAAAAGAGAACTTCCTACCATATTCTAGGATTGGTCATCCTATGCTAAAAGAATGATTTTCATCACATTCAATTGAAAACTAGTTTTTAAGGTTTATGCATAATTAAATAATAAAAAGAGAAAATTATGGTAATTTTATTTAAATGATAAAAGAAAAATTTTCATGACATTTGGAATTCAATCATTTAAATAGAAAAAGTGAAATTATTAGCATATTGAATTAATAGATATTTTTATTAAAATTTAAAAAGAAATTTTAGATAAATTTATTTTATACATGAGAAATATTTAAATGATAAAAGAGGAATTCTCATGACATTTGGAATTCAATCATTTAAATGGAAAAAGTGGAATTATTAGCATATTAAATTAATGGATATTTTTATTAAAATTTAAAGACGAATTTTAGATAAATTTATTTTATGCATGAGAAATATTTAAATGATAAAAGAGGAATTCCCATGACATTTGGAGTTCAATCATTTAGATAGAAAAAGTGGAATTCTTAGCATATTGAATTAATGGATATTTTTATTAAAATTCAAAGATGAATTTTAGATAAATTTATTTTATGTATGAGAAATATTTAAATGATAAAAGAGGAATTCCCATGACATTTGGAATTCAATCATTTAAATAGTAAAAGTGGAATTCTCGGCATATTGAATTAATTGATATTTTTATTAAAGAAAAGAGAAATTTTATATAAATTTATTTGATGATAAAATAATAATTTCCATGATATTTAGAATTCAATCAATTAAATGTAAAAAGAGGAATTCCCATGAAATTTGAGATCCAAGAAATTAAATGGAAAAAAGAGAAATTTTTAGCATAGTTCAAATTATGAGTATTTATCAAAAGTGAAATTTTGAGCATTATTATCGGTAGAATTGATTTTTGTAAATCTCGTGAATCTTTAACTCAAAAAGAAGAATATTGAATATATTTCACTTGAGAAAATTAAGAAATAATATGAAAATATCCGTTGAGAAAAATGTTGCCATATATATATATAGGCAGTGATGTGTGTGATCACACTTAGGACCGCCGGGGCACTTTTTCCCTCTTTAGGAGGTTTTTTCCCCCGGCTTGTAAATACGCCCATCCATCTAGGGCTAACTTATCTTTTGTACATTGACACAATCCAATACTTTGTGTTGTGTGCATTCTTGCTTCTTCTTCTCCAAGCTTTGTGTGCTTTCCTGCAACCCTAATTCCAACAATTGGTATCAGAGCAAGCATCGGCTCCCAGGGCTACGTCGCCAGCATCCTGCGACTCACGTTCTTCGATTGAGGTGAGCTTTCACAAGCGCTTGCAGGTCCCTATACTCTGCGAATCAGCCCGTGGGGCTATGCATTCTCAGAATTCGCATCTGAGGTCATTTCGGGCTCCGTTTTTGCATTGCAAGTTCTGCACAGGTGTTTTCGTCATTTCTGTAGAAATTTCGACAGTGCAGTTTTCTGCAAAACAGGCATACGTATTCTATTGTGGACCGTGCTACATAGCACGAGTTGTTCTCTGTTCAGTCTTTGCTTTATTTACAGGTAGCTTTTGCATCAGTTTCAGTCAGTGGCCATGGTAACAACAATGATGTATTTCGCATGTTGTCTGCTGAAGACAAACTGGATGAAGACAGCAACTACCCACTTTGGGCATACATGATGCAGCATGTTTTGGTTGCAAAAGGAGTGTGGAACATTGTGCAGGGTATGGATGTACGTCTAGGTTCTTTGGATGTAGGATCTATTGAGGATGTTGCAAGTTCTAGCAGCTCTACTGTGCTGCTGTTTTACCCACTGCTGAACAAGCTCGTTGGGATGGTAAAGATGCACAGGCTCATGCCTTGATTGCACTTTCTGTCAAACGTAACATCACCCCACATATTCGTTCAGCTAAAACAGCCAAACAGGCTTGGGATATTCTAGCTGGTTTGTATGCAGGTCGTATTCTAACGAGGCAAAAATCTCTTACCTGCATAAAGAGCTAGAATTGAAGATTATGCAGGAAGATGATGACATGAATGTTTTTCTTGCTGAGATTAAAGATCTCAAGGAACAGTTGATTTCTGCAGGTGAGATTATTCCTGATCATTCTCTTGTGCAGACTGTTCTTGATGCTTTACCTGAGACATATCAGACTTTTGCTTCCACGTGGAGACTTCTTTGCTGAGGACAGACCTGATGCTGTCAAGTATGATACTTTAGTCAACAAGCTGTTGTAAGAAGCGCAATCCAGGCAAAACAGGGGCAGCGTGCAGTTGATCAAGCATTTATTGCTGCAGAGTAGAGAAGAAGTGGTAAGGCAGCCCCTTCCACTGTTTCTTCTCCTATTAGTAGGTCTGCAACTTCTTCTCCTTCCACAGGTAGTAACAATAAGTCTGAGAAGGCTCTTGATAAAGGCAAGAAAAAGACCAGGTGTAACTATTGTAAGGCAAATGATCATGTCATTAAGAATTGCCCTAAGCTAAAGGCTAAAGAGGCAAAGAAGAAAGAGTCAAATGCAGCCACAATAGCGGATGCTTCTACAAATGCAGATTCTGCAAATGTTGTGCAGGATACAGAATGGGCGTTTAGCGTGTATTGCCAATATGACCCATCTGTACATGATGCATGTTTGGCAGTTTCTGTTGACTCTAATGTATGGTATTTTGACAGTGGTGCTACAAAGCACATTACCTCGCATCGTGATATGTTCACTTGTCTTGAGGCTGTCTCTAATGGGAATACTGTCACATGTGCCAATAATGCTTCTTACCCAGTGAAGGGCGTTGGTAAAATTATGCTTACTGCTGCAAATGGCAGTGCTTTCACACTTTCAAATGCTTTGTATGTGCCAGGGATAAAGAAGAATCTATTGTCTGTCTCTGCTGGACTTGTAGTCAAATTTGTGGATGACGGATTTACTGTTCATGATTTGACTTCTGGTGATACGATTATTGCATCTAGCACCTTGTTTCGTGGGCTGTATAGGCTCAATTCTTATGACAAGTGTGTGGAAGATTCAGCAAATGCAGTTTTTGATGAAAAGGCAGTTTTAGATGCAAAACTATGGCATGCTCATTTTGGTCATCTGAACTTTGCTAGTTTGCTGCGTTTGCAGAAATTTGATATGGTTGCTTCATTGCCCCCTCTTGAGGCACCATTGAAACATGTTTGTGAAGGCTGTATTTTGGGCAAAATGCAGCGTTCTGCGTTTCCAAAGGATGGTTCTGTGCGGGCCACTCGCAAATTGCAACTTGTACATAGTGATGTATGTGGGCCTATGCAAACTCTGTCATTTGGTAAACACTTGTACTTCGTGACTTTCATTGATGATTACTCAAGGCATGCATGGGTATATCCACTGAAGGCAAAGTCCGAAGTGTTTTTGTGCTTCAAACAGTTTTTTCTTATGGTTGAAAATGTATCCAATTGTACTGTGGGCACCCTCCGTTCTGATCGAGGGGGGGAGTACTTGTCTAAAGAATTTGATGCATTTCTGGCTAGTCGTGGGATAAAACACCAATGTACAGTGCCGTATACCCCTCAGCAAAATAGTGTTGCTGAGAGAAAAAACAAGTCACTTATGGAGATGGCACGATGTATGGTCAAGAGCCAAGCTTTGCCACATGCGTTTTGGCTTGAAGCTGTCATGTGTGCTGCATATGGTTGAGCAAGAAGCAACCTATTGTGGCCACTTCTAGTTGTGAAGCTGAGTACAGGGCAGCTTTCACAGCTACGGTTGAGTGTGTGTGGCTCAGACGGCTTATGGTTGACTTGGGTCTTGGACAGGAGTCTGCCACCTCTATCTTCACTGACAGCCAGAGCGCATTGGCAGTTGCGAGAAACCCATTTTTTCATGCTCGCACAAAGCACATTGAGGTGCATTATCACTATGTCAGGGAGAGACTCTCAGTAGGAGAGATCAGCTTGGCCTATGTGCCAACACAGGACAACCTTGCCGGTCTTTTCACAAAGGCGCTTCCTCGTGAGAAGTTCGAAGCTTTCTGCAAAGCTTTGGGCTTGCTCCCCTTTGTGGACTGATCTACTTCGGGCATGGCACTCCCCTATACATGAGTGCCAGCTCTCGTTCACACCATCACTCCCAGGGGGGATTTGTTGCCATATATATATATAGGCAGTGATGTGTGTGAACACACTTAGGACCGCCGGGGCACTTTTTCCCTCTTTTTCCCCCGGCTTGTATATACGCCCATCCTTCTAGGGCTAACTTATCTTTTGTACATTGACACAATCCAATACTTTGTGTTGTGTGCATTCTTGCTTCTTCTTCTCCAAGCTTTGTGTGCTTTCCTGCAACCCTAATTCCAACAAAAAAGAACCTTTAACTAGAGAAAGAATATGAAAATATCCGTTGAGAAAAAGAACCTTTACCTAGGCCAAGCAATTGGCAGAAATATTAGAAAAGTTCCATCGGTATCAAAAATAGAAAATGTTACTAAATGTGAAATGGATGTGGATGTGAAAGAAGAGATGAGAATGAGATGTGAGGATATGTGAAAGGATGTGATATAAATGAATGTGGATGTGAATGAAGAGATGAGAATGAGATGTGAGGATATGTGAAAGGATGTGATATAAATGAATGTGGATGTGAATGAAGAGATGAGAACGAGATGTGAGGATATGTGAAAGGATGTGATATAAATGGATGTGGATATGAATGAAGAGATGAGAATGAGATGTGAGAATATGTGAAAGGATGTGATATGTAAATGAATGTGGATGTGGATGTGGATGTGATGTGATGTAAATGCATGTGGATGTGGATGTGATAGATGTGATGTGATGTAAATGGATGTGGATGTGAATGTGATGTGATGTAAATGGATGTGGATGTGGATGTGAAAGGATGTGATGTGATGTAAATGGATGTGGATGTGGATGTGGATGTGAAAGGATGTGATGTGATGTAAATGGATGTGGATGTGGATGTGAAAGGATGTGATGTCTGTTGAAAATACAAGTGAATAGGGTGTGTGCGGGAACAAGCCCTTGGTTAGAGGCTGTAAAAGAAGATGTAAATGTGAAAGAACCTGTGAAAAGGTGAGAAGAATCTACTGGGAGAGAATAAAGGGTAGCATGAGAAGATTTAGGAAGTGTGGAGATATTCTGGGAAGTGTGGAGATATTCTGGGAAGTGTGGAGTTATTCTAGGAGATATTCTGGGAAAAGAGAAGAGGTGGAGAGAATAAAGGGTAGCATGAGAAGATTTAGGAAGTGTGGAGATATTCTGGGAAGTGTGGAGTTATTCTAGGAGATATTCAGGGAAAAGAGAAGAGGTGGAGAGAATCAAGCAAGAGGTGGAGATATTTTGGGAGTGAATCATGGAGAAATCAATGGGATTTGATGCTTGATGTAAACTCTATAAATTGAGGCATAGCCCTAATGAGAATTTGCTGGTTTTTGAGTATCCATGTCTACATTAATCTATTTGCTAATTATCCACTAATTACATCTTAATTATTTACTAATCACTTTGTTAATGATGTTGATTCTAGTGTTTGATCCACCATAGCTCATCATTATGCTCAAATTTCAACATGATATCAGAGCCATGCCTAGAATCAATTAGGTTTATGAGCCCATTATTTAATTAATCAAGATTAGTAGATAATTAGAAAATAATCCAATTTTTAGTTATTTTTCACTTCACCCCTTCACCCCCAGCCAGTGGAGGAGCTCTAGCTTCTTGTACACTCTAAATTAGGTCTTGTGCTTCTACCTCAACATAGTCAACATCCTTGAGCTGCAGCCAGCAGTCGAAACGGAAGCGAAAACCGCCAACGCGTTGAGGAGAAATCGACAATTTTGCAGGCGCATTTTTTTCTGAGGAAAATGAACATTGCAGCTTCATCAAATCAAATTGCTTCAATTCCTCTTAGCCCCGGGGGTTTTCAAGCATGCTCTACAAGCTAGTGAAGACAGAATTCAATTTCATCAAGTCTACATCGAGATCCAAGCTCTTCATCAAATCTGCAGGTGACTTTGGTAAAACAGAGATTAAGCTTTCAATATTTGGTCAAATCTTGTGAAGAATTGAAGGAAGACATGGACACGAGAAGAGAAGCTGCCACGAGAAGAGAAGCTGTCCCAAGAAGACTGAAAGAAGAGACAGACGCGTGGAGAGAAGCTGCCACGACAAGAAGACTGAAGAGAAGAGAAGATGTGAGGCTCCAAAGAGTGAGGAGCCATGTGAAAATCTCTGAGAGAGAGAGAGAGAGAGAGAGACCCCACAACCCAATGTAACCTGCCCCAACAAAGTAAAACCACCTCTGAGCCACCGATGATGTAGGCCACGTGGTAGATGTATGTGTGAGCACTTTAGTCAAGGTCGTGGGCACTTATAGTAGCCTTGGACACATAGAGAGAGAGAGTGTCAAGGACTCTGGAGTTTAGGGGCTTAAGGCACTGGTCGCGGACTTTCAAGTAAGAAAGAAACTTGATACAACGTCCAAGTGTGCTGAGATAACTTGAGGGGAGGAGTAGACATTGGTCGCGGACTATTAAGTAAGGGGAGGAGTAGACACTGGTCGCGGACTATCAAGTAAGGGGAGGCAAACTTGGTATAGGGTCTAGGTGTGCTAGGATTATTCACTTGAGGGGAGGTGTTGAAAATACAAGTGAATAGGGTGTGTGCAAGAACAAGCCCTTGGTTAGAGGCTGTAAAAGAGAAGATGTAAATGTGAAAGAACCTGTGAAAAGGTGAGAAGAATCTACTGGGAGAGAATAAAGGGTAGCATGAGAAGATTTAGGAAGTGTGGAGATATTCTGGGAAGTGTGGAGTTATTCTAGGAGGTATTCAGGGAAAAGAGAAGAGGTGGAGAGAATCAAGCAAGAGGTGGAGACATTCTGGGAGTGAATCATGGAGAAATCAATGGGATTTGATGCTTGATGTAAACTTTATAAATTGAGGCATAGCCCTAATGAGAATTTGCTGGTTTTTGAGTATCCATGTCTACATTAATCTATTTGCTAATTATCCACTAATTACATCTTAATTATTTACTAATCACTTTATTAATGATGTTGATTCTAGTATTTGATCCACATAGCTCATCATTATGCTCAAATTTCAACAATGTCATGTAAATTAATGTGGATGTGGATGTGAAAGGATGTGATGTGATGTAAATGGATGTGGATGTGGATGTGGATGAGATGTGATGTGGTGTAAAGGGATGTGGATGTGAATGTGATGAGATGTGGATGAAATGTGATGTGATGTGAATATATATGGATATGAATGTGGATGTATGGATATGAATGTATGGATGGATGTGGAAAGACATGCATGTGGATGACTGGATGGATGTGGATGAATAAGATACAATCTGTATGGATGTGATGAGATATGGATGTGATGTAATGCGGCTATTAGAATGTATGTAATGGGATGGGAATGCAATGAATGTGATGGATGTGAATAAATGCGATGAGATGTGAATGGATGTGAATGCGACGTGACGTAAATAGATGTGAATGGATGTGATATAAATCAGGATAGATGTGAATGGGTGAGATGTGATGTGGATGTGATGTGATGTAATGTGAATCGGGATAGATGTGAATGGATGAGATGTGATGTGATGTGAATGGATGAGATGTGATGTGATGTGATGTGATGTGGATATGGGTAGATGAGGATGGATGAGATGTGATGAGGATAGATGTGATGGGATGAAATATAATGTGATTAGATGAAAATATAATGTGATTAGATGAGAATGGATGAAGGACAATGGGAATACATATGACTGGATGTGGATTAAGCAAAGTGAATTGATTTAGAAGAATAACTGGACATGATGTGGATATGGGTAGATGAGGATGGATGAGATGTGATGAGGATAGATGTGATGAGATGTAATATAATGTGATTAGATGAGAATGGATGAAGGACGATGGGAATACATATGATTGGATGTGGATTAAGCAAAGTGAATTGATTTAGAAGAATAACGGGAAATGATGTGGAACGTTGTGAAAAGATGAGAGTTCATTAGAAACTATATTTATGACCTGTTTTTAAATGATTGTTTTATGTCAAGAATGCTGGAGAAGCATTTTGACCATCTTGTGAATGAGGTCATGGAGACCTAAGTGATAAAGTTGCAACAGCTGACGGAGAGTCAATCAAGCACGTCTCGCGTAGCAAGGTTGACCAGCCTCGGTTCGATTTAAATGGTGAGCTTCCGATATGGTGGATGAGGGACCAAGGAAGCGGCCTATGAGTGAAGTGCTAGGTGACCTACGAAAGATCCTAGAGGGTGCTGACCATACGGTGCTCAGGCTCTGGGTTGCCAAAGACACCCGCATGTGCGTCGAGAAAGAAAATGGAACAAGGTGTTAGAGTTGTTTTCTGAACTCGAGCATAGATCTGGTTGATTGACTTTGCTGGTCCTCAACAGATGAGTCCATGGCTCTTTTTATATGGATCTGTTTGGTTGATCTTGCTGATCTTCAACGGAGAGTCCATTTGGATTGTCTTATGTGATTATATTGTCGGACACTATGAGCTAGGAACTATTGAAAAAGCCCCTGAGCGAACAAGTGGTGAGCGTTCTGGTTACCAATGATGCCATAGATACACTGATGAAGGAATGATTAGAAATTAGAATTCAACCGGATATTTTGAAGGATTATGATCAGTGATACTATGGTTTCATTAAAAGATTGTTTTGAAGACAGCTGAATCTGTGAAAAAGGCAATTTCATATTGGGTGTGTAAGTGGTGTGACTATCTTGAAGTTTGCATGAAGCACCGGCGGCTAGGGGGCCTAGGAACTCTTTTCCTTGGTACCCGAGGCAAAACATAACCAAATTCCTAAATGGATCCTATCACTATAGTGGTTGGGCAGTGTACCGTGGGTATAGATGCAGCTCTTTAGTGACAATATATACGAGTAAATCTAAGACCTTGAAGTTATAAGCAAAAATGCTATCCAAAGGATGAATTCGAATGCTGGTTGATATGATTTTAGAATTTTGGTTAAGAATTGATGAGTTGATTTGGATTCTGATTGAAAGATGATGATTCTTGAATTCTGGTTAAAGGAAGATAAGTTGAACAAAGCCACAATGAGGATGAATGGGATGACTCCCAGTGATGATGATAGTAATTGGAATGATGATTGTGACTTCAGTAAATCACTACAAGATTAGTGGATTGTGCTGACAGATTGCTACTGTTGACCTTGACCCAGTGACTCTAATTAAGGGATGACAATATGAGAACCTCCATAACTGAAATTCCTGTGGAGGAATGTTCAGATGGAATTTTCGGTCTAATGGACCATTACTGTGTTAAGAATATAAATGAATTATTCTGTGATAATGAGTTCTGTATCTTCTTCTGTTAGAAGGAATCTTTATCCCAAGATTCTGTGGGGGCCTGACCAATCTAAAGAACCCGAGAATCAGTTGGATCTAAAGTCGGATTTAAATTATAAAGAAAGGGACTTGACAAGAATTTTTGTATTGATAGGATCATGGATCGAGGTCGTTGTGGTAGGAATGATAACCCCCAACTCGATGAGGAAGAGCTCGACTTGGATGTTCGTAAAACTCTTCATAGATCGCAGCCTGGATCTTTCAAGGGTGAAGGGAAAAACTTGGGCGAGGCTGTGGAGAAGTGGATCGAAGCAATGGAAGAATACTTTGATGTCACCGGGTACAACGAGAAAATTAAAATGACTCTTGCAAGGCTGAAGATAGTAGAAACAGCCAGAGTGGCATGGAGAAACCACTACGAGACAAACCGTCTGGATCGGAACACCCAGACATGAAATGATCTCAAGATTTACTTAAGGAAGAGATTATGTCCTCCTGGCTTTTTGGAAACCCAGATGAACGAATTCTTAGAGTTAACCCAAGGGAGCAAAACTATTCAAGTGTATCACCAAGCATTCGCTCTCCTCCTCAAAATACTCAACACCGTTGAATAGCTGATGGCCAGGTTCATTTAGGGATTGAACGAACCTTTGAATATCTTAGTGAAGAATTCCAAGCCAATTTCCATGGCCAAAGCAGTGCGGATGGCGAAGGATTTCGTCATGGCCTTTGATGTCAAGGTCCCGTCGAAGCCAGCACCATCATCTTTCAAAAGATTTCTAGCTCCTGAAGGTGATTCCAACCTTCCACCGCCTAAGAGACAACAAAGTCAAGCTCAAGATATGGAAAGTTCTAGAATGGAAGAAAGGTCCTTTTCCCGGAACTCAATCCCCTGGAATTCAACTTCAGAAGTTCCACCCCTGAACAAGGAAGTGAAATTCCTTGATCTGACCATGTGGCTTACGGGTTCGGTCGTCAGATCAGTCTGGCTAGTTAAGGGTTTTAACTACATTAGAATAAAAATATCCTGGAGGAATCGCCCGTGCTTTTTGGGCAAGCGAAGTTTTTCCAGGTTCGTTTTTGGAACAAACCGAGGGATTAGTCTCTTGTCCGGATATCCGTGGGCGAGGCCCCGAGTGAGAGGCTCTGCCCTACCCAAGAAGTGCTACTTCCGTTGCTAGCACCCCCGAATTCATTGCACGGAGGGGGTAGGGATGAGATGTGATGTGGATATGGGTAGATGAGAATGGATGAGATGTGATAAGGATAGATGTGATGGGATGTAATATAATGTGATTAGATGAGAATGGATGAAGGACGATGGGAATACATATGATTGGATGTAGATTAAGCAAAGTGAATTGATTTAGAAGAATGTAAAATAACGAGAAATGATGTGGAACGATGTGAAAAGATGAGAGTTTGTTAGAAACTGTATTTATTACCTGTTTTTAAATGACTATTTTATGTCAAGAATTCTAGAAAAGCATTTTGACCATCTTGTGAATGAGGTCATGGAGACCTAAGTGATAAAGTTGCAACAGCTGACGGAGAGTCAATGGAGGACGTCTCGCGTAGCAAGGTCGGCCGAAGTCTTGACCAGCCTCGGTTTGATTTAAATGGTGAGCTTCAGGTACGATGGATGAGGGACCAAGGAAGCGGCCTATGAGTGAAGCGCTAGGTGACCTACAAAGGATCTTAGAGGGTGCTGACCATACGGTGCTCGGGCTCTTGGTTGTCAAAGATGCCCACACATGTGTCGAGGAAGAAAATGGAACAAGTGGTTAGAGTTGTTTTCTGAACTCGAGCATGGATCTGGTTGATTGACCTTGCAAGTCCTCAACGGATGAATCCATGGCTCTTTTATATGGATCTGTTGGTGGTTGATCTTGCTAATCTTCAACGGAGAGTCCATCTGGATTGTCTTATATGATTATATTGCATGGTACTATGAGCTAGGAACTATTGAAAAGGCCCCTGATGAGTGAACAGGTGGTGAGCGTTCTGGTTACCAATGATGCCATAGGTACACCGATTGGAAATTAGAATTCAACTAGATATTTTGGAGGATTATGATCAGTGATACTATGGTTTCATTAAAAGATTGTTTTAAAGACAGCTGATTTTTTGAAAAAGGCAATTTTATATTGGTGGGTGTGTAAGTGGTGTGACTAGGGGGCTGGGAAGTCTTTTTCTTCTTGGTACCCGAGACAAAACATAACCAAATTCCTAAATGGATCCTATCACTATAGTGGTTGGGCAGTTGGCTAACCCATGGGACTGGATGGGGTTAGGCTGGACTGATGGATCCCTAAAATGAGACTCAATTCTGTTATGGTATGATAGATGAAGCAAATCCCAAACCGAGTGAGAGGCTCTGCCCTGCGCAAGAAGTGCTACTTCCGCTGCTAGCACCCCCGAATTCGTTGTGCGGAGGGGGCAGGGATCTTTCATGTATGACCAAGAGATGATTGCTATTTTCCATGCAATCAAGAAATGGCATCACTAGCTTTATGGAAGCAAGTTTTATGTGCGAAGTGACCATAGGGTTCTTTAATTCTTCCTATCTCAATTAAACCTCTCACCTAAGCAAAGAAGATGGTTGGCTACCCTTCAACAATATGATTTTGAGATCACATATACAAAGGGAAAGGAGAATGTGGTGGTGGACTCACTCTCTAGAATGTGGGCATATTCTTTATCGGCCATCATGGAAGTGCATAATGATTGGGTTGAGGAGATTCAAGAGGAATATATGCTTGATGATGAGGCTTCACAAATAGTGTGGAAATTACAGTATGGTGTTTGTGATGATTTACCTCATTTTCAATTACAAAATAGTCTCCTTTATCACAAAAGGAAAGGGTGTATCTTGTACCCCACTCATCCTTCAAGAAAAAGGTCATGGATGAGATACATTCTACTCCCATGGTGGGACATTTGGGTTTGTTCAAAACGTATGATGCCAGAAGGAAAAGTTTCCATTGGAAAGGCTTATGGAGGGAAGTCAAAGAATACATTGCTTTAAGTGTATGCCTTGTCAACTCAACAAGGATCCCACACACAAGCCCGGTGGTTTGCTTTAGCCTTTACCTATTCCAGAGGGTAAATGGATGCATATTGCTATGGATTTCATTACCGGCTTACCTTCTACAAAGAGGGGATGGGATAGCATCTATGTGGTGGTTGACCAATTGACAAAAGCTGCCCATTTTGTATTAACAAAAGTGAGACACTCGGCAGCTATGGTGGCACACCAATTCATCAAAAATGTGTTCAAGTTGCATGGTATGCCACAGCAAATAGTGAGTGATCAAGATGTGAAGTTTATGGGCACATTTTGGCATATATTGTTTGATAGCATGGGCACTAAGTTGACTCCTAGTATGGCCTATCATCTGCAAACCAATGGTCAAACCGAAAGGGTCAATAAGTGGCTTGAGACTTACTTGAGGTATTATTGTTATGAAACACAACATGCATGGGATGATTGGTTGCATTTGGCGGAGTTTGCCTACAATAGCATCTATCATAATAGTATTGGAATGTCGCCTTTTGAGGCTATGTATGGCTACAAGGTGCATGTATCGATCATAGCATTCAAGCAATAGAATGCAAATCCACATGCAAGGGATGAAGTTGAAAGAATGCAAACTCTTTTGCAAACATGCCAAGAGAAGTCTCAAGAGAAGATGAAGCATTACGAAGATGCACATCGAAGGCCATTGGAATTCAAAGAAGGAGACTTTGTGTTCTTGAGGATACCTAAGACTCGATATGGATCTCTCAAAGACTCGATATGGATCTCTCAAAGATAGTACCAACACAAAGCTTGCACATCGTTATTATGGGCCATACAAAGTATTGAGGAGAGTTGGTGAAGGGGCCTATCAATTGCTACTTCCATCTACTACAAGAATACATGATGTCTTTCACGTATCACATTTGAAGGCATATGTTGGTCCGAAGGTGCAAGTATTGGATGCACTTCCACCCATGAGTGAAGATGTCATGGTGGAGTACATACCCATGAGTGAAGATGTCATGGTGGAGTACATACCCGAGAAGGTGTTGGGAGAAAGAGAGAAGGTGTTACGCAACCGCACTTTGTGTGAACACCTTGTCAAGTGGAAAGGTTTACCTCAAGATGAAGCAACATGGCAACCCGCCTCTATGTTAGAGGGAATGGAACACCTTTCTAATACAAGGTGCATTCTTGAGTCAAAATAGTAAAAATCAGCTTGCTGTAATTTACTGTTATGAGGCATAAAAGAGGTTCAAATGGATGCAATTGACATATACACTTCTTAGCCATGATTGGCAATGTCTTGGGGAGCATTTCATGAAGTTTTGGAGGTCTCAAAGGCTCAAAACATGCTCTTTTGGACAGCTTTGGCAAAGAAGTGTGAAGTGATTCATGTTAATGCTTATGCAAACCATCCATACTATGGTTCTACTTTAAGCATGTTTCGAGGACGAAACATATTTGGTGGGTGGGGATGGTTTGTAATGAAGCAATGGACATAAGTTGTATATATGAGGCCAAGGGCCAAGCATAAGTTGTATTGGGCCAAAGGGTCAAGTGTAAGTGGGGACATAGACTTATGGGCCAAAGGCCAAGTAGGGTGGACGTTAATAAGTATGTGTGAAAAAGGGGCCATAGTATATAGGCCAATGTGAATAGCTAATCACAATTAACTCATACTAATTGCATGGAATGGTGACATGGGTATAGGAGCACCATCAACTTTGGCCTATTCACACACATGAAAGTTGATTAGCTATTCACACACATGAAAGGTGAAACTTTCATTGCAATCTTGCTCTTCTCCTTACCCATGGATGGTGCTCCTATACCCATGTCACCATTCCATGCTTTGAGTGGTCATAGCTAGTTTATTGCACACAATGCCACAATGCTTGCCTTCAATCCCTATTGCTAGGATTTATACAAGAATCTAGAAGGTGGGAAAGATTAATATGAATCTTTTCCATACTTAAAAGTATTTGATGAAGCTTTTTCCCATTGAATTTCTTGCAAAAAGAAGTCCCCATGGCTAGGGGTATCGCATCAAGAAAGTGGAGATGTGAGATCCCTATTCCCACCGAGCAACGGATTCAGGATACTGGCAGCGGAAGTAGCACTTCTCACGCAGGACAGGGGTCCCACATTCGGGGCCTCACCCACGGATATCTGGATAAGAGACTAATCCATCAGTTGTTCCAAAACCGAACCCGGAAAAACTTCCTTTACCGGAAAGCACGGGTGATTCCACCAGGAAAACTTTTTACTCTAACGTAGTCAAGATCATTTCTGATCAAGCTGATCCAATTGCATCTTCAAGATACTTGATCAGATCAAGGAAGAAACTTGCACTTGGATCATTGGGATCAACGCTTTTTTCCCCATTCAAGAGGCACAGCCGTTGATTCCTATCCATAGAATAATTACTGTCCGGGATTTACTTTATCTATCGTAATAACAAAAGTTGAGTCTCGATTTACGGATCCATCAGTCCAGCCTAACCCCATCCGATCCCATGGGTTAGCCAACCGCCCAACCACTGTAGTGATGTGATCCAATTAGGAATTTGGTTAGGTTTTGTCCCGGGTACCAAGGAAAAGAGTTCCAAGGCCCCCTAGCCGGAAGTTCATGCAAACATAAAACTAGTCACACCACTTACACACCCAATATGAAATTGCCTTTTTCTCAACATCAGCTAACAATCTTTTAATGAAACCATAGTATCACTGATCACAATCTTCCAATTTATCCGGTTGATTCAATTTCCCATCATTCCTTTATCAGAGTATCTATGGCATCATTGGCAACTAGAACGCTCACCACCTGTCCACACAGGGGCCTTTTCAATAGTTCCTAGTCCATAATACTCGGCAATATAATCACTTATCAAGATGGACTCTCGTTGAAGATCACCAAGATCAACCAACAGATCCATATAAAGAGCCATGGACTCATCCATTGAAGACCAGCAAGGTCAATCAACCAGATCCATGCCCGGTTTCAGAAAACAACTCTTACTCCTTGTTCCAATATCTTCCTCGACGCACGCGTGGGTATCCTAGGCAACCCAGAGCCCGAGCACCGTATGGTCAGCACCCTCTAGGATCCTTCGCAGGTGACCTAGCGCTTCACTCATAGGCCGCTTCTTTGGTCCCTCATCCACCGTACCGGAAGCTCACCATTTTAATCGAACCGAGGCTGGTCAAGACCTCGGCTGACCTTGCTACGCG
This sequence comes from Cibotium barometz, assembly GCF_041138505.1. NCBI lineage: Eukaryota > Viridiplantae > Streptophyta > Polypodiopsida > Cyatheales > Cibotiaceae > Cibotium > Cibotium barometz. The sequence goes on from NC_141050.1 coordinate 53,797,236, forward strand.
AGACGTCCTCCATTGACTCTCCGTCAACAGTTGCAACTTTAACAGTTAGGTCTCCACGACCTTAATCACAAGACGGTCAAAATGCTTTCCCAGCATTCTTGAAATAAAACAGCCATTTACAAACAGCATTTACAACAGTTTACAAATACAGTTTCTATATTAACTCTCATTTTTCCACATTATCCCTCATTAATCCACATTACTTATTCCACATTCTATTTATATATGTACTCATCCAATCACATCATTTTCCATCTTTTCACTTCAGATTCCTTCATATCACATATCATATATTCACATCCATATCCACATCCATACATCCACATCCACATCCACATCCACATTCACATACATACATCCACATCTACATGCTTACCTCCATTTCCACATCCTCATTTATACATCCACATCTCGTATCCACATTCATACATACACATCCATATCCACATCCATACATCCACACCCACATGCATACATCCACTATCACGTCCTCATTCATACATCCACATCCACATACATACATACATCCACATCCACATTCCCATTCACATCTATACATCCACATACATACATACATCCACATCCACATTCCACATTCACATCTATACATCCACATCTACATCCACATTCACATACATCCACATCCACATTCCCATTCACATCTATACATCCACATCTACATCCACATTCACATCCACATTCCCATTCACATCTATACATCCACATCTACATCCACATTCACATCTATGCATATACATCTTCATGCATACATCCATTTTCACATTCATACATCCATACTCCCATCTCCACATCCACTCATCCACATACATACATCTATTTTCACATTCCCATCCATATAACCCCATATGCCTTCACATCTAATCTTTTACATCACATCCATTCTCGCCCTATCACAACCCATATACATCACATCCTATCACATCTCATATCTATTTATAGAATACAAGAGAATTCTTATATTTGATATAAGATTTCTTTACACATTTACTTATGCATAAATTCCATTTAAGGAGATTAATACTTCCGAAGTAAAATCAATCTTTTATGCATCTTCCTATGCATAAATTCATTTTAAATGAAAATAACACTTATGAATTAAAATTCAATCTTTTATGCATCTTCCTATGCATAAATTCAATTTAGATGAGAATGACACATTTGAATTAAAAATCAATCTTTTATGCATCTTCTTATGCATAAATTCAATTTAGATGAGAGTGACACTTTGAATTAAAAATCAAACTTTTATGCATCTTCTTATGCATAAATTCAATTTGGTAGGAATTACAAAGAATTTCTCTTATGCATCTAAGTTATGCATAAAATCCATTTATGATGAAAATCACACTTTTAGTATAAAAAGAATATCTTTTATGCATACCTCTATGCATGAAATCCAATATGATAAAAGTAATACTTTTCATATAAAAATTTATCCATTATGCATACTTCTATGCATGAAATAAAAATGATAAAAGTAACACTTTTGACATAAAAATTTATCCTTTATGCATATTTCTATGCATGAAAATAAAATGATAAAAGTAACACTTTTGATATAAAAATTTATCCATTATGCATACTTCTATGCATGAAAATAAGAATGGTAAAAATAACACTTTTGATATAAAAATTTATCCTTTATACATACTTCTATGCATGAAAATAAAAATGGTAAAAATAACACTTTTGATATAAAATTTTATCCATTATGCATACTTCTATGCATGAAAGTAAAAATGGTAAAAATAACACTTTTGATATAAAAATTTATCCATTATGCATACTTCTATGCATGAAATAAAATGGTAAAAATAACACTTTTGATATAAAAATTTATCCATTATGCATACTTTTATGCATGAAATAAAATGGTAAAAATAACACTTTTGATATAAAAATTTATCCATTATGCATACTTCTATGCATGAAATAAAATGGTAAAAATAACACTTTTGATTTAAAAACTTATCCTTTATGCATAATATTAAAATTTAATTTTTCCATGATTATAATGAAATTCTTTCAATTAATCTAGGATGATAATTCCTAGAATATGGTAGGAAGTCCTCTTTTTATACTTTGAATGAAAATATTTTATGCATAATTTTTATAAAAATTTTGCCATAGCTCCGCTGCTATGACTGATAAATCTCAATTTTTCTAAGGGATAAAGCTTATCATTAAGGAAATAATTAAAATGATTCTCTAATTGGATCATTAATCCATAATGGATTGAATCATCAATATACATAAACTAAAAGCATAGAAAAAAGCCATTAATTTGGCCTCAAGCATAACTTAATCTTGGGTTAAGGAAAAGCTTTATGAAAAGCTTGATTTGGATTGAGAATGGGTCATGAGTATGACCATTTCTTGAGTGAGAGAGAGAAATTACATAAAAACCCTAGAATTTAAACATAAATGGAATTAACTTCAATAGCATTTATTAAATTATGTAACTCTTCACTACTATTCACCAATTAACTTCAATAGCATTTTAAAAAAACATATCAATTAAGCTTCTCAAGCTTGAGAGGGGTTGAGAAGAGAGAAACATTGAGAAATTATAGAAAAGATCAATATTCACTAATTACCTTACAAATTGCTTGATTCTTTGTTCACGGTAGAGGCACCCAACCAATCAATTGGTTAAGTATGTTGATGGAGCCACTAATGGGGATTGAAGAAAGAGGGAAGCTCCAAAAACTAGTGAATTATTAAATGAATTCACAGTTCTTGGCTTAGGTGGAGTAGAGTAACGATGCATAAACACTATATATTTTTCAACAAGGGGGAGGCTTCTATTTATAGGAAAAATTGAGCTCCTAACCAAACAAACTGATTCTAGAATTTTCCAAATCAGTTTGGTCAATTTTTGACCATTTTTAGGTCAATTAAGCTAACTTTTTGGAACTAGACTTGAATTAGGAGAGAGGAGAGATGAAATATCTCAATTTTTATGAGTTTAAAACTCATTCAAGCATGTGAAATATGCACCTCCTTTAAAGAACTCCCCTTCCTTACATATGTCATATTTTTAATATTGCTCATAGTTTTTTACTAATAAACCTTGTACATTTTCAACTCTTCATCTTATGTGAAATATGCACCTCCTTTAAAAGAACTCCCCTTCCTTACATATGTCATATTTTTAATATTGCTCATAGTTTTTTACTAATAAACCTTGTACATTTTCAACTCTTCATCTTATGTGAAATATGCACCTCCTTTAAAAGAACTCCCCTTCCTTACATATGTCATATTTTTAATATTGCTCATAGTTTTTTACTAATAAACCTTGTACATTTTCAACTCTTCATCTTATGTGAAATATGCACCTCCTTTAAAAGAACTCCCCTTCCTTACATATGTCATATTTTTAATATTGCTCATAGTTTTTTACTAATAAACCTTGTACATTTTCAACTCTTCATCTTATGTGAAATATGCACCTCCTCTAAAAGAACTCCCCTTCCTTACATATGTCATATTTTTAATATTGCTCATAGTTTTTTACTAATAAACCTTGTACATTTTCAACTCTTCATCTTATGTGAGCATTTACTCATTTTTGGGTATCTTCTTTTACAAATTGGATTTATCTCCTCCCTACACATGGATTGATGCTATTGGCCCATAGGAACCTTAATTGGACCATAATCCAAAAATTTCTGAAAATCTAGACCCTTAGGCTAAGGTCCTTTATACCCATTTCTAATTAATTCCAATTGCACATTGGAAAGTTCTTTTTGAATTTCTATTTCAGGGGAACTTATTTTAATAAGATGAGATAATTTTCTATCCAAAAATATTATAAACCTGAATATTCTCTCTCTAGAATATTTTCTCTCTCTAGGTTAGAAACAAGTCTTTTATATTTCTAAAGAGGGATTGATTATAGGAGAAGATGCTGGACATTTTGAGAGGCTGGGGAGGAATCTTACATTCTCTCCCACTTGAAAGACGCGAGATGCCCTCATCTCGCAAACTGGGGGTAATTTCGCAAGATGCACAAGTAAGAGACTGAGAGAAAATTTTTAATTAAGATTAACCACCAATTAAAAAAAGTCTCAAAAAGAGTAAGATTCAAGATAAGAACAAGATTTAAACTTTATTCATTCTCGGAACATATACAGTAAAGATAGAAGAACATCTTTACACTTCCATAAGCCCGTCCATCATATGGTCACAAAAGCAGCACTCACAAGCTGCGCACGTATAAGGTAACTCATCTATGGGAATAATTCTGTTGGTTATTGCCGCACCTATCTCAGTGGTATGAGGTGATCTAACAAAAGGTCCTCTGAGAGGCAAGCCAAAAACGGGATAAAGGCATATCTTCTCATGAGGAAGAAAACACGCCAGTAAGAAGACCCGCTCAGAAAACCCAAGATGCCTTGATCTCATGACGCAGTAGTATCGGGGACCCAAACCCAAAGCTTCAATAACCATGGCTAAGCGGACATTGTTACGAAAGTGCTGCTGACCCCAGGGTGTTACCCTAGTTATGTCTTGATAGGTCCGCCATTTGGTCTGAGCTACAGAAGTTCCCAAGTGAGGAAAAAGTGAGCGCTCATACTGTTCTATAAAATCCTTCTTCACAGACTCACCTGCGTCTTGAAGGTGAGGAATCATTATGGATAAAACTAATTCTTGTTGCCAAGCCATGAAGGAGATTAAGAAAGAAAGGAGATCGATGGGAGTAAGATTACTGTGAACGACAAGTAAAAGTTACGACTTATATAAAGGAAGGAGCTAGCGTAACTTAGAAGCCAACGGTAACTTCCCATGAAGTTTTACCGTCAAGTTCCATGATTTGGGTTTGGCACATTTTCCTATAGAAGGCATTCAGAACTTTGAGATGAGGAGATAAAAGAAGTTCGTAAGCTAAATCACCTACTTTCTTTGGTCCACAATATCTGGGAGATAACTTCTTATACTTCCCAAGAGATAAAGAACTTCTTTTAGGCCGTACTCGAATGAAGACCAAAACCTTGATATCCAAAACATCGATTCTCACTTCTGAACTCATTGTTCTGAATCCTTAAAACAGGTGGGACTCTTGAGAAGTATTCAGGGAAAAGGTTCTTCCTTTTTTAAACAGAATCTTTCTTTTATTTTAGAGAGAGAATAATTATAAGATCAGAAAGGGAGATTCTTACTCCTGTATACCTCGAAGGCTGGGGGAGAATCTTACATTCTACCCCACTTGAAAAGTGTGAGATGTCCTCATCTCGCAAGGTAGAGGACAACTCTTTTTCTTAAGATCCAATTTTTTTCTGGGTTCCTTATATTCTGGTCAACCCAACAGAATACTAGAATAATTATCCCCTAAATGGAACTCATCATTAAATGACAATTCATTCAAATCATATCATTCATATCTTTAACATGATAATGGTCCATTAGACCGAAAAATTCCCTTCTGAAGATTCCTCCACGAAAATTTCAGTTAAGCAAGTTCTCAATTTGTCATCCCTTAACTTGATCTACGGGTCAAGTGTTAACAATAGCAATCTGACAGCACAATCCACTAATCTCATAGTGATTTGTTGAAATCATTATTATCATTCCAGTTATGAATATTATCACTGGGACTCGTCCCATTCATCCTCATTGTGGTTTCGCTCAGCTTATTACATTTTAACTAAATTTCAGAAATCATCATTTTTCAATCAGAATCCAAATCAATTTCATCAGTTCCCAAACAGAATTAAAAATCATATCAACCACATTCGAATTCATCATCTGGATAGCATTAACGCTTATAATTTCAAGTCTTAGATTTACTCGTATATACTGTCAGTAAAGAGCTACAGTATACTCTCGGTATATACGGGTAGTCACGGCCCTTGGAATTATAAGGTAAATACCATCATATCTAGGCCTCAAGCAAGTCAGGGATTCTATATAATTACGGTATTTCCATCTGAAGATCCAATTACCAAATTACGAATTGCAGTTTGAATATCAAATTGTATGAATTATATCACACAATTATAACCTTTTTGTGCTTCTTGATAAATTTTTGACATATTTGGTTTCTCAGTTGATCTTTATTAGCCAAAGGCTCTGATACTAACTGTGAGATCCCTATTCCCACCGAGCAATGGATTCAGGATACTGGCAGCGGAAGTAGCACTTCTCGCGCGGGACAGGGGTCCCACATTCGGGGCCTCACCCACGGATATCCGGATAAGAGACTAATCCGTCGATTGTTCCAAAACCGAACCCGAAAAAACTTCCTTTACCGAAAAGCACGGGTGATTCCACCAGGAAAACTTTTTACTCTAACGTAGTCAAGATCATTTCTTATCAAGCTGATCCAATTGCATCTTCAAGATACTTGATCAGATCAAGGAAGAAACTTGCACTTGGATCATTGGAATCAACGCTTTTTTCCCCATTCAAGAGGCACAGCCGTTGATTCCTATCCATAGAACAATTACTGTCCGGGATTTACTTTATCTATCGTAATAACAAAAGTTGAGTCTCGATTTACAGATCCATCAGTCCAGCCTAACCCCATCCGATCCCATGGGTTAGCCAACCGCCCAACCACTGTAGTGATGGGATCCAATTAGGAATTTGGTTAGGTTTTGTTCCGGGTACCAAGGAAAAGAGTTCCAAGGCCCCCTAGCCGGAAGTTCATGCAAACATAAAACTAGTCACACCACTTACACACCCAATATGAAATTGCCTTTTTCTCAACATCAGCTAACAATCTTTTAATGAAACCATAGTATCACTGATCACAATCTTCCAATTTATCCGGTTGATTCAATTTCCCATCATTCCTTTATCAGAGTATATATGGCATCATTGGCAACTAGAACGCTCACCACCTGTCCACACAGGGGCCTTTTCAATAGTTCCTAGTCCATAATACTCGGCAATATAATCACTTATCAAGATGGACTCTCGTTGAATATCACCAAGATCAACCAACAGATCCATATAAAGAGCCATGGACTCATCCATTGAAGACCAACAAGGTCAATCAACCAGATCCATGCCTGGTTTCAAAAAACAACTCTTACTCCTTGTTCCAATATCTTCCTCGACGCACGCGTGGGTATCCTAGGCAACCCAGAGCCCGAGCACCGTATGGTCAGCACCCTCTAGGATCCTTCGCAGGTGACCTAGCGCTTCACTCATAGGCCGCTTCCTTGGTCCCTCATCCACCGTACACCGGAAGCTCACCATTTTAATCGAACCGAGGCTGGTCAAGACCTCGGCTGACCTTGCTACGCGAGACGTCCTCCATTGACTCTCCGTCAGCAGTTGTAACTTTAACAGTTAGGTCTCCACGACCTTAATCACAAGACGGTCAAAATGCTTTCCCAGCATTCTTGACATAAAACAGCCATTTACAAACAGCATTTACAACAGTTTACAAATACAGTTTCTATATTAACTCTCATTTTTCCACATTATCCCTCATTAATCCACATTACTTATTCCACATTCTATTTATATATGTACTCATCCAATCACATCATTTTCCATCTCTTCACTTCAGATTCCTTCATATCACATATCATATATTCACATCCATATCCACATCCATACATCCACATCCACATCCACATCCACATTCACATCCATACATCCACATCTACATGCTTACCTCCATTTCCACATCCTCATTTATACATCCACATCTCGTATCCACATTCATACATACACATCCATATCCACATCCATACATCCACACCCACATGCATACATCCACTATCACGTCCTCATTCATACATCCACATCCACATACATACATACATCCACATCCACATTCCCATTCACATCTATACATCCACATCTACATCCACATCCACATTCCACATTCACATCTATACATCCATATCTACATCCACATCCACATTCCCATTCACATCTATACATCCACATCTACATCCACATTCACATCCAAATTCTCATTCACATCTACATCCACATTCACATCTATGCATATACATCTTCATGCATACATCCATTTTCACATTCATACATCCATACTCCCATCTCCACATCCACTCATCCACATACATACATCCATTTCCACATTCCCATCCATATAACCCCATATGCCTTCACATCTAATCTTTTACATCACATCCATTCTCGCCCTATCACAACCCATATACATCACATCCTATCACATCTCATATCTATTTATAGAATACAAGAGAATTCTTATATTTGATATAAGATTTCTTTACACATTTACTTATGCATAAATTCCATTTAAGGAGATTAATACTTCCGAAGTAAAATCAATCTTTTATGCATCTTCCTATGCATAAATTCATTTTAAATGAAAATGACACTTTTGAATTAAAATTCAATCTTTTATGCATCTTCCTATGCATAAATTCAATTTAGATGAGAATGACACATTTGAAATAAAAATCAATCTTTTATGCATCTTCTTATGCATAAATTCAATTTAGATGAGAATGACACTTTGAATTAAAAATCAAACTTTTATGCATCTTCTTATGCATAAATTCAATTTGGTAGGAATTACAAAGAATTTCTCTTATGCATCTAAGTTATGCATAAAATCCATTTATGATGAAAATCACACTTTTAGTATAAAAAGAATATCTTTTATGCATACCTCTATGCATGAAATCCAATATGATAAAAGTAATACTTTTGATATAAAAATTTATCCATTATGCATACTTCTATGCATGAAATAAAAATGATAAAAGTAACACTTTTGACATAAAAATTTATCCTTTATGCATATTTCTATGCATGAAAATAAAATGATAAAAGTAACACTTTTGATATAAAAATTTATCCATTATGCATACTTCTATGCATGAAAATAAGAATGGTAAAAATAACACTTCTGATATAAAAATTTATCCTTTATACATACTTCTATGCATGAAAATAAAAATGGTAAAAATAACACTTTTGATATAAAATTTTATCCATTATGCATACTTCTATGCATGAAAGTAAAAATGGTAAAAATAACACTTTTGATATAAAAATTTATCCATTATGCATACTTCTATGCATGAAATAAAATGGTAAAAATAACACTTTTGATATAAAAATTTATCCATTATGCATACTTCTATGCATGAAATAAAATGGTAAAAATAACACTTTTGATATAAAAACTTATCCTTTATGCATAATATTAAAATTCAATTTCTCCATGATTATAATGAAATTCTTTCAATTAATCTAGGATGATAATTCCTAGAATATGGTAGGAAGTCCTCTTTTTATGCTTTGAATGAAATTATTTTATGCATAATTTTTATAAAAATTTTGCCATAGCTCCGCTGCTATGACTGATAAATCTCAATTTTTCTAAGGGATAAAGCTTATCATTAAGAAAATAATTAAAATGATTCTCTAATTGGATCATTAATCCATAATGGATTGAATCATCAATATACATAAACTAAAAGCATAGAAAAAAGCCATTAATTTGGCCTCAAGCATAACTTAATCTTGGGTTAAGGAAAAGCTTTATGAAAAGCTTGATTTGGATTGAGAATGGGTCATGAGTATGACCATTTCTTGAGTGAGAGAGAGAAATTACATAAAAACCCTAGAATTTAAACATAAATGGAATTAACTTCAATAGCATTTAATAAATTATGTAACTCTTCACTACTATTCACCAATTAACTTCAATAGCATTTTAAAAAAACATATCAATTAAGCTTCTCAAGCTTGAGAGGGGTTGAGAAGAGAGAAACATTGAGAAATTATAGAAAAGATCAATATTCACTAATTACCTTACAAATTGCTTGATTCTTTGTTCACGGTAGAGGCACCCAACCAATCAATTGGTTAAGTATGTTGATGGAGCCACTAATGGGGATTGAAGAAAGAGGGAAGCTCCAAAAACTAGTGAATTATTAAATGAATTCACAGTTCTTGGCTTAGGTGGAGTAGAGTAACGATGCATAAACACTATATATTTTTCAACAAGGGGGAGGCTTCTATTTATAGGAAAAATTGAGCTCCTAACCAAACAAACTGATTCTAGAATTTTCCAAATCAGTTTGGTCAATTTTTGACCATTTTTAGGTCAATTAAGCTAACTTTTTGGAACTAGACTTGAATTAGGAGAGAGGAGAGATGAAATATCTCAATTTTTATGAGTTTAAAACTCATTCAAGCATGTGAAATATGCACCTCCTTTAAAGAACTCCCCTTCCTTACATATGTCATATTTTTAATATTGCTCATAGTTTTTTACTAATAAACCTTGTACATTTTCAACTCTTCATCTTATGTGAAATATGCACCTCCTTTAAAAGAACTCCCCTTCCTTACATATGTCATATTTTTAATATTGCTCATAGTTTTTTACTAATAAACCTTGTACATTTTCAACTCTTCATCTTATGTGAAATATGCACCTCCTTTAAAAGAACTCCCCTTCCTTACATATGTCATATTTTTAATATTGCTCATAGTTTTTTACTAATAAACCTTGTACATTTTCAACTCTTCATCTTATGTGAAATATGCACCTCCTTTAAAAGAACTCCCCTTCCTTACATATGTCATATTTTTAATATTGCTCATAGTTTTTTACTAATAAACCTTGTACATTTTTAACTCTTCATCTTATGTGAAATATGCACCTCCTCTAAAAGAACTCCCCTTCCTTACATATGTCATATTTTTAATATTGCTCATAGTTTTTTACTAAAAAACCTTGTACATTTTCAACTCTTCATCTTATGTGAGCATTTACTCATTTTTGGGTATCTTCTTTTACAAATTGGATTTATCTCCTCCCTACACATGGATTGATGCTATTGGCCCATAGGAACCTTAATTGGACCATAATCCAAAAATTTCTGAAAATCTAGACCCTTAGGCTAAGGTCCTTTATACCCATTTCTAATTAATTCCAATTGCACATTGGAAAGTTCTTTTTGAATTTCTATTTCAGGGGAACTTATTTTAATAAGATGAGATAATTTTCTATCCAAAAATATTATAAATCTGAATATTCTCTCTCTAGAATATTTTCTCTCTCTAGGTTAAAACAGTTAGAAACAAGTCTTTTATATTTCTAAAGAGGGATTGATTATAGGAGAAGATGCTGGATATTTTGAGAGGCTGGGGAGGAATCTTACATTCTCTCCCACTTGAAAGACGCGAGATGCCCTCATCTCACAAACTGGGGGTAATTTCGCAAGATGCACAAGTAAGAGACTGAGAGAAAATTTTTAACTAAGATTAACCACCAATTGAAAAAAGTCTCAACAAGAGCAAGATTCAAGATAAGAACAAGATTTAAACTTTATTCATTCTCGGAACATATACAGTAAAGATAGAAGAACATCTTTACACTTCCATAAGCCCGTCCATCATATGGTCACAAAAGCAGCACTCACAAGCTGCGCACGTATAAGGTAACTCATCTATGGGAATAAATCTGTTGGTTATTGCCGCACCTATCTCAGTGGTATGAGGTGATCTAACAAAAGGTCCTCTGAGAGGCAAGCCAAAAACGGGGTAAAGGCATATCTTCTCATGAGGAAGAAAACACGCCAGTAAGAAGACCCGCTCAGAAAACCCAAGATGCCTTGATCTCATGACGCATTAGTATCGGGGACCCAAACCCAAAGCTTCAATAACCATGGCTAAGCGGACATTGTTACGAAAGTGCTGCTGACCCCAGGGTGTTACCCTAGTTATGTCTTGATAGGTCCGCCATTTGGTCTGAGCTACAGAAGTTCCCAAGTGAGGGAAAAGTGAGCGCTCATACTGTTCTATAAAATCCTTCTTCACAGACTTACTTGCATCTTGAAGGTGAGGAATCATTATGGATAAAACTAATTCTTGTTGCCAAGCCATGAAGGAGATTAAGAAAGAAAGGAGATCGATGGGAGTAAGATTACTGTGAACGACAAGTAAAAGTTACGACTTATATAAAGGAAGGAGCTAGCGTAACTTAGAAGCCAACGGTAACTTGCCACTGAAGTTTTACCGTCAAGTTCCATGATTTGGGTTTGGCACATTTTCCTATAGAAGGCATTCAGAACTTTGAGATGAGGAGATAAAAGAAGTTCGTAAGCTAAATCACCTACTTTCTTTGGTCCACAATATCTGGGAGATAACTTCTTATACTTCCCAAGAGATAAAGAACTTCTTTTGGGCCGTACTCGAATGAAGACCAAAACCTTGATATCCAAAACATCGATTCTCACTTCTGAACTCATTGTTCTGAATCCTTAAAACAGGTGGAACTCTTGAGAAGTATTCAGGGAAAAGGTTCTTTCTTTTTTAAACAGAATCTTTCTTTTATTTTAGAGAGAGAATAATTATAAGATCAGAAAGGGAGATTCTTACTCCTGTATACCTCGAAGGCTGGGGGAGAATCTTACATTCTATCCCACTTGAAAAGTGTGAGATGTCCTCATCTCGCAAGGTAGAGGACAACTCTTTTTCTTAAGATCCAATTTTTTTCTGGGTTCCTTATATTCTGGTCAACCCAACAGAATACTAGAATAATTATCCCCTAAATGGAACTCATCATTAAATGACAATTCATTCAAATCATATCATTCATATCTTTAACATGATAATGGTCCATTAGACCGAAAAATTCCCTTCTGAAGATTCCTCCACGAAAATTTCAGTTAAGCAAGTTCTCAATTTGTCATCCCTTAACTTGATCTACGGGTCAAGTGTTAACAATAGCAATCTGACAGCACAATCCACTAATCTCATAGTGATTTGTTGAAATCATTATTATCATTCCAGTTATGAATATTATCACTGGGACTCGTCCCATTCATCCTCATTGTGGTTTCGCTCAGCTTATTACATTTTAACTAAATTTCAGAAATCATCATTTTTCAATCAGAATCCAAATCAATTTCATCAGTTTCCAAACAGAATTAAAAATCATATCAACCACATTCGAATTCATCATCTGGATAGCATTAACGCTTATAATTTCAAGTCTTAGATTTACTCGTATATACTGTCAGTAAAGAGCTACAGTATACTCTCGGTATATACGGGTAGTCACGGCCCTTGGAATTATAAGGTAAATACCATCATATCTAGGCCTCAAGCAAGTCAGCGATTCTATATAATTACGGTATTTCCATCTGAAGACCCAATTACCAAATTACGAATTGCAGTTTGAATATCAAATTGTATGAATTATATCACACAATTATAACCTTTTTGTGCTTCTTGATAAATTTTTGACATATTTGGTTTCTCAGTTGATCTTTATTAGCCAAAGGCTCTGATACCAACTGTGAGATCCCTATTCCCACCGAGCAACGGATTCAGGATACTGGCAGCGGAAGTAGCACTTCTCGCGCGGGACAGGGGTCCCACATTCGGGGCCTCACCCACGGATATCCGGATAAGAGACTAATCCGTCGGTTGTTCCAAAACCGAACCCGGAAAAACTTCCTTTACCGAAAAGCACGGGTGATTCCACCAGGAAAACTTTTTACTCTAACGTAGTCAAGATCATTTCTTATCAAGCTGATCCAATTGCATCTTCAAGATACTTGATCAGATCAAGGAAGAAACTTGCACTTGGATCATTGGGATCAACGCTTTTTTCCCCATTCAAGAGGCACAGCCGTTGATTCCTATCCATAGAACAATTACTGTCCGGGATTTACTTTATCTATCGTAATAACAAAAGTTGAGTCTCGATTTACGGATCCATCAGTCCAGCCTAACCCCATCCGATCCCATGGGTTAGCCAACCGCCCAACCACTGTAGTGATGGGATCCAATTAGGAATTTGGTTAGGTTTTGTTCCGGGTACCAAGGAAAAGAGTTCCAAGGCCCCCTAGCCGGAAGTTCATGCAAACATAAAACTAGTCACACCACTTACACACCCAATATGAAATTGCCTTTTTCTCAACATCAGCTAACAATCTTTTAATGAAACCATAGTATCACTGATCACAATCTTCCAATTTATCCGGTTGATTCAATTTCCCATCATTCCTTTATCAGAGTATCTATGGCATCATTGGCAACTAGAACGCTCACCACCTGTCCACACAGGGGCCTTTTCAATAGTTCCTAGTCCATAATACTCGGCAATATAATCACTTATCAAGATGGACTCTCGTTGAAGATCACCAAGATCAACCAACAGATCCATATAAAGAGCCATGGACTCATCCATTGAAGACCAGCAAGGTCAATCAACCAGATCCATGCCTGGTTTCAAAAAACAACTCTTACTCCTTGTTCCAATATCTTCCTTGACGCACGCGTGGGTATCCTAGGCAACCCAGAGCCCGAGCACCGTATGGTCAGCACCCTGTAGGATCCTTCGCAGGTGACCTAGCGCTTCACTCATAGGCCGCTTCCTTGGTCCCTCATCCACCGTACCGGAAGCTCACCATTTTAATCGAACCGAGGCTGGTCAAGACCTCGGCTGACCTTGCTACGCGAGACGTCCTCCATTGACTCTCCGTCAGCAGTTGCAACTTTAACAGTTAGGTCTCCACGACCTTAATCACAAGACGGTCAAAATGCTTTCCCAGCATTCTTGACATAAAACAGCCATTTACAAACAGCATTTACAACAGTTTACAAATACAGTTTCTATATTAACTCTCATTTTTCCACATTATCCCTCATTAATCCACATTACTTATTCCACATTCTATTTATATATGTACTCATCCAATCACATCATTTTCCATCTCTTCACTTCAGATTCCTTCATATCACATATCATATATTCACATCCATATCCACATCCATACATCCACATCCACATCCACATCCACATTCACATCCATACATCCACATCTACATGCTTACCTCCATTTCCACATCCTCATTTATACATCCACATCTCGTATCCACATTCATACATACACATCCATATCCACATCCATACATCCACACCCACATGCATACATCCACTATCACGTCCTCATTCATACATCCACATCCACATACATACATACATCCACATCCACATTCCCATTCACATCTATACATCCACATCTACATCCACATCCACATTCCACATTCACATTCCATATCCACATCCATACATCCACACCCACATGCATACATCCACTATCACGTCCTCATTCATACATCCACATCCACATACATACATACATCCCCATCCACATTCCCATTCACATCTATACATCCACATCTATACATCCACATTCCCATTCACATCTATACATCCACATCTACATCCACATTCACATACATCCACATCCACATTCCCATTCACATCTATACATCCACATCTACATCCACATTCACATCCACATTCTCATTCACATCTACATCCACATTCACATCTATGCATATACATCTTCATGCATACATCCATTTTCACATTCATACATCCATACTCCCATCTCCACATCCACTCATCCACATACATATATCCATTTCCACATTCCCATCCATATAACCCCATATGCCTTCACATCTAATCTTTTACATCACATCCATTCTCGCCCTATCACAACCCATATACATCACATCCTATCACATCTCATATTTATTTATAGAATACAAGAGAATTCTTATATTTGATATAAGATTTCTTTACACATTTACTTATGCATAAATTCCATTTAAGGAGATTAATACTTTCGAAGTAAAATCAATCTTTTATGCATCTTCCTATGCATAAATTCATTTTAAATGAAAATGACACTTTTGAATTAAAATTCAATCTTTTATGCATCTTCCTATGCATAAATTCAATTTAGATGAGAATGACACATTTGAATTAAAAATCAATCTTTTATGCATCTTCCTATGCATAAATTCAATTTAGATGAGAATGACACTTTGAATTAAAAATTAAACTTTTATGCATCTTCTTATGCATAAATTCAATTTGGTAGGAATTACAAAGAATTTCTCTTATGCATCTAAGTTATGCATAAAATCCATTTATGATGAAAATCACACTTTTAGTATAAAAAGAATATCTTTTATGCATACCTCTATGCATGAAATCCAATATGATAAAAGTAATACTTTTGATATAAAATTTATCCATTATGCATACTTCTATGCATGAAATAAAAATGATAAAAGTAACACTTTTGACATAAAAATCTATCCTTTATCCATATTTCTATGCATGAAAATAAAATGATAAAAGTAACACTTTTGATATAAAAATTTATCCATTATGCATACTTCTATGCATGAAAATAAGAATGGTAAAAATAACACTTTTGATATAAAAATTTATCCTTTATACATACTTCTATGCATGAAAATAAAAATGGTAAAAATAACACTTTTGATATAAAATTTTATCCATTATGCATACTTCTATGCATGAAAGTAAAAATGGTAAAAATAACACTTTTGATATAAAAATTTATCTATTATGCATACTTCTATGCATGAAATAAAATGGTAAAAATAACAACACTTTTGATATAAAAATTTATCCATTATGCATACTTCTATGCATGAAATAAAATGGTAAAAATAACACTTTTGATATAAAATTTATCCATTATGCATACTTCTATGCATGAAATAAAATGGTAAAAATAACACGTTTGATATAAAAACTTATCCTTTATGCATAATATTAAAATTCAATTTCTCCATGATTATAATGAAATTCTTTCAATTAATCTAGGATGATAATTCCTAGAATATGGTAGGAAGTCCTCTTTTTATGCTTTGAATGAAATTATTTTATGCATAATTTTTATAAAAATTTTGCCATAGCTCCGCTGCTATGACTGATAAATCTCAATTTTTCTAAGGGATAAAGCTTATCATTAAGGAAATAATTAAAATGATTCTCTAATTCGATCATTAATCCATAATGGATTGAATCATCAATATACATAAACTAAAAGCATAGAAAAAAGCCATTAATTTGGCCTTAAGCATAACTTAATCTTGGATTAAGGAAAAGCTTTATGAAAAGCTTGATTTGGATTCAGAATGGGTCATGAGTATGACCATTTCTTGAGTGAGAGAGAGAAATTACATAAAAACCCTAGAATTTAAACATAAATGGAATTAACTTCAATAACATTTATTAAATTATGTAACTCTTCACTACTATTCACCAATTAACTTCAATAGCATTTTAAAAAAACATATCAATTAAGCTTCTCAAGCTTGAGAGGGGTTGAGAAGAGAGAAACATTGAGAAATTATAGAAAAGATCAATATTCACTAATTACCTTACAAATTGCTTGATTCTTTGTTCACGGTAGAGGCACCCAACCAATCAATTGGTTAAGTATGTTGATGGAGCCACTAATGGGGATTGAAGAAAGAGGGAAGCTCCAAAAACTAGTGAATTATTAAATGAATTCACAGTTCTTGGCTTAGGTGGAGTAGAGTAACGATGCATAAACACTATATATTTTTCAACAGGGGGGAGGCTTCTATTTATAGGAAACATTGAGCTCCTAACCAAACAAACTGATTCTAGAATTTTCCAAATCAGTTTGGTCAATTTTTGACCATTTTTAGGTCAGTTAAGCTAACTTTTTGGAACTAGACTTGAATTAGGAGAGAGGAGAGATGAAATATCTCAATTTTTATGAGTTTAAAACTCATTCAAGCATGTGAAATATGCATCTCCTTTAAAGAACTCCCCTTCCTTACATATGTCATATTTTTAATATTGCTCATAGTTTTTTACTAATAAACCTTGTACATTTTCAACTCTTCATCTTATGTGAAATATGCACCTCCTTTAAAAGAACTCCCCTTCCTTACATATGTCATATTTTTAATATTGCTCATAGTTTTTTACTAATAAACCTTGTACATTTTCAACTCTTCATCTTATGTGAAATATGCACCTCCTTTAAAGAACTCCCCTTCCTTACATATGTCATATTTTTAATATTGCTCATAGTTTTTTACTAATAAACCTTGTACATTTTCAACTCTTCATCTTATGTGAGCATTTACTCATTTTTGGGTATCTTCTTTTACAAATTGGATTTATCTCCTCCCTATACATGGATTGATGCTATTGGCCCATAGGAACCTTAATTGGACCATAATCCAAAAATTTCTGAAAATCTAGACCCTTAGGCTAAGGTCCTTTATACCCATTTCTAATTAATTCCAATTGCACATTGGAAAGTTCTTTTTGAATTTCTGTTTGAGGGGAACTTATTTTAATAAGATGAGATAATTTTCTATCCAAAAATATTATAAATCTGAATATTCTCTCTCTAGAATATTTTCTCTCTCTAAGTTAAAACAGTTAGAAACAAGTCTTTTATATTTCTAAAGAGGGATTGATTATAGGAGAAGATGCTGGACATTTTGAGAGGCTGGGGAGGAATCTTACAAGAGAATCTTGAAAGAAATAATTCAAGTGCTGTTGGAGTTCGTGTTTTTAATCTGAGTAGAAAAATGATAATAATTTCTCTAATATTAAAGGGTGCCTCTATTAGAGAGAGAAGAAGAAGAATTTGTGTTAATGTGTGTGTGTGTGTGTGTGTGAGGGAGAGAGAGAGAGTAAAATAGACGAAAGAGGAGCGAGAATTTATATTTTTCTCACATATTATTTTTAATGCATCTAAAGCTAAAGGAGAGAAAAAATTCTCCATACATGTGTGTCTATGTTGAAGAGAGAGAGAGAGAGAGAGAGAGAGAGAGAGAGAGAGAGAAGGGAGAAAAAAAAGGGGCAAGAGATATATATGTAGTGTGTGTGTGCATGTGTGTATTGAGAGAGAGAAAGATGAAACAAGGGAGAAAGAAGAAAAAAAGAAGCAAGAGATGTATAGTGTGTGTGTGAGAGAGAGAGGAGAGAGAGGAAATTTACGTCATGTTCTTGATCTTGAAGAACTGTACATGGTTCAATCAAAATGCTTTGTGGTCAACCATCAAAGGATCTAACTATGAAACATATTTGAAATTATTTTTAAAAAATATTATTGAAACTTTTTAATTTTAGTGTACATATGTTCGGATGAGCATTTATTGTTTGGTTTAAGTATAGTTATTGGGATACAGACTTATTTTTTAATTTTTAATTTTAAAATTTTAGATTTGATATAGATAATTTTGGTTAGCATTTATTTTTTTGGGTAAGTATGTTTACATTAGAAATTGTTTTTCTAAACGCATGCCAAAAATAAGCGATTGGTGAAAAGGCCAAAAGCAAATGGTTGTGATATTTTATTTGTATAAAAAAAAGGGAGCGTGTCAAAAATGTGGTTGGTTGGGAGCACACAGGTGCTCAAAAGTTCTGGAGCAAGTGCCGAATTTGCTCGAGGGTCACGAAGAGCACGACGGTGAAGGGTCCTTGCCTCATCACGGTGGGCACAAACCCTTTATACAGAGCCATAGGCCCTTCCGATTCTACAGTCTTAAGGGCGCAGTCGAGCGCCCCTTTGTAGGCGGGCTCCTGCCCGGCCTCTGTCTTCATGTTCATGACGCGCGTCTTGATAACGTCGATCGGATTGGAGGTCACGGACGCCACTAGCCCCGCTGCGCAACTAGCGGCCACATGTGTTGCCAGCCCATCATTCATCACGCGGCTTTGGAGGAGGCTCTCCTTGGCCTGGTCGTAGGTAGCCAGCTGCGAGGCGGTCACCACCATGGCCCGCTGGACGGTGAGGGAGGAGCCCCGCCAGAGCGACTTAAGGCCTTCCTGCCGCACCATCCTGGACAGCGCATCGCCCACTCCCGAGTAGTTACGCCTCTGCTGGACCGGCAGGCGGCCGTCCGCCTGCATCCTCACCATGGCCACGTCGGCCGGGTTCCCCACGGCAGCGCCCACTGCTCCCGCAATCAGCCCCGCCCCAATCTTCTTCAGCATGGGAAAACCCCCTTCCGAAGGGGGCTTGCTCCACTTTTGCTTGAGCACTTCGTAGAGGCCCATGCGCGTGGTGGAGTAGAGGCATTGCCTGAGCACGGTGGCAGACACCCCCGAGAAGAGCGCCTGCAAGCCCTCTGTCTGGGCAATTCGAACGCCCACAGAGATCGGGCCGGATGTAAAACGCGGTGCTACCACTTGGCCGGACGAGGAAGGGACAGCAGCGAAGGCTAGAGGGGCTGCGGCCGGCGGATGGATTACCAGAGCTGGGAGGACTTCACCCTGCAGCTGCATGCGGACCTTGATGAGATCAAGGGGATGGGTTGAACAACCTGCCACGACAGAGGCCAGGCCGCCTTCCACGAACCCCTTCACACCCATGGCGAGGTCAGCACAACAATCAGATCCAAAGGAATGAGAAAGAAAAGATCAGAATGACTGAGCGGAAATGCAAGGAACAGACTAAGAATGAATCGCGGAAGCTAGGAGACGGCGATGCCGAACTAGGAGAAACGGGGAGCCATATATACCTACTCGGTGGTGTTTCCCGACTGCACGTCGGTGCTGGCCATGGTGGCCCACAACTGGCAGCCGCGCAATGTCCAGTGACTGAGGTCACATGTGAGGAAGGTTGTCTTCTGCTACACCGTCCTCGTCGAAGAAGAAGAACACGGTTTGCCAGGTCTTTCAGGTGCCACCTGGGTTTCGCTCAGCCATTGCTTTAGGTTTCCCTGTCCTACGTCTAGATTTCTTGGATCTTTTCTTCTTTACCAAAGTGAATGGTCGGCCGTCTTCTAGGTGAAAGGTCCCATTCATATCTCAAGTTTTCAACCAATATCATCGTGCCTTTACTATCATCGTGCCTTTACGCTGTTTTGACAACTAGTTTCTATATTATTGCATCAGCGATTATGACTTGGTACTTAATAATATGAAGTGGTCTCTCAATTCTAGACCCTTTGTTGTATCCTCTCTCTCTTTCATTTTCTCTCTCCTCATGCTTACATTTGATCATTTCCTCTCTCTCTCTCTCTCTCTCTCTCTCTCTCTCTCTCTTTCGACAAGTTATCTTTTTTTTGGGGAACAATAAAGTATATATATTTACTATTGAAAGTCAGACCAACAACATGTATCACACCCACACCCGACTTTCTCATCACAACCTCTAATGCCCCACATCCACACTACTCTACTCCTTTTTTATCACGTTCAAAATTTTTTAAAGGAAATTCCATCTATCATCTTCACATAAAAAACTGGATTGATCCCAAGAAATCTGATATCCCAGCAGTAAACAAGCCTCCATCATAGCCTCAGTAGTGTAGCCCCGGGGAGACTGTTTCTCCAGCAGTCCTCCATGTTTTGACCACACCTTAACAGTAGGTCTTGTGCCAACCGGGTTCTCAATAAAAGCCACAAATGTGTGATCCACTTGCTTTTCCTTACAGTACCATCTCTGTGTTTTGGGCCCAAATCTGGGAGACCTTTTCTTCTCAATCCAGCATCTAACTTGTAGCCAGCAAGTCCACATTTAGGGAGTAACCCCAAGTATGCAAGAAGCTCACCTAATATAAAGGGAGCATCATTATGAGATATTCCTTTGTAAGTTCTGAATCAGCACATCCAACTCCACAGATCAGATTTTATTTACATTACAAAAAGACCAGCACATGCAAATGCATTTATACATCAGCTCAAAATCTTGCAGTCCTATATAAGTGGTCTTCAAAAAAACTACGTCATTTTTGTTGGTCCAAATTTCCCATAAGATGCAAGCTCTAATAATGTTAAAAACCAGTCCATTGCATTCATCATCAAGAAGCTAATCCTCCCAAAAAATTTACAAATTTAATCCCTTTTGTATCCACCTCGTCATTTTGCCCCAAGTGCTTCCTAGGGCAGGGCAGTCCCAAAATAGATGGCATGTGCTATGGAACTCTCAGATGCCTAGAAAATTTTAGGTTTTGTGGAAGGTTTGTATGTGGGCACTTCCTATGGGGTATAAGATGCAGAAAGAAACATGGCTGGTGTATGTCCTAGATGCAGGTCTTCTCTCAGCAAGTTATCTTGACTAGCTTATTCTGACTTAAAACCTCCATAGGGTCAATGACCATTGAGAGTCCACATACTTAAATGATCATTGAGACTCCATTATTTCTTACTAGTGGCATGACCCGTCCCTGAGACGGGCAAGAGTATTCTTTCATGTATAAACACAAAAGGCTTGTCTTTGCCGACCGTAAGTTAGTATAATGGATAGAAGTGTTGCTCGAGAGTCCCAAGGTCACGAGTTCAAGCCCTCACTGCACAAGCGATGGCACGCATGGGTGTGTGTGTTGTGTTGTTGCACTTTCTAAATCCAGCGAATTTTCCAAAAAAAAAGGCTTGTCCTCGGGGAGAGTGAGGTGAGATAAGCCTTATATTTGAAGCCCATGATGGGCCTCATGGTCCTCAACTTGCCAACCTATATATAAACGCACCATGCTTGCCATATATATCCATGTAGAAGCTCCTAAAGCACTTACATTTCTTTGAATAAAGCACGAGACTTGGCATAAATATACATCTAGCATTCCAACCCAATATAGTGTTGACAATCTTAACACACCTAAATAAAGCTTTAAAACAATCTTCGGTAACTGGATTATTTGTCCTTGGAAGCCTATACTCCTCGCCTCCATCTAGTAAAATATATTTAAGATAAAAACATTACCTATTGCAAGATATAATTTTCGAAGAAAAAAAGAAGGAAAAAGATAAAACCTTACAAAACTCATTTGGTAGATCAATATTTGATACGAATGGCATTTGAACAGGCTTGTAGACAGCAAATCAAAAAATTATGTATTGTCCAGTGCCTATGCACCGAAAATCTACTTATCAAGCTTTTGATAGTCCATAAACATTACATGTACATGAAGTTGATCCGCGATCTTTCC
Source organism: Cibotium barometz (assembly GCF_041138505.1). Classification (NCBI taxonomy): domain Eukaryota; kingdom Viridiplantae; phylum Streptophyta; class Polypodiopsida; order Cyatheales; family Cibotiaceae; genus Cibotium; species Cibotium barometz. Next base: position 53,819,994 of record NC_141050.1, read on the forward strand.
CAATCTTAGATTGTAAGTTCTAATAAGGAGCCCAAAGCTGTCGTTTGTAAGTGTCTCGATCATGCTAACCTAGCAGTAATCTGGGTTCTAAAAAATAAAGATATTCCCTCTTGAAAAATTGCAAAAAGAATGTATCAATAACAATATAAATTTATCAAATAAAATGCAAAAGCTACATAAAAAGTAAGTTTATATATATATCGTAAAACACCAGTCCTCTCTATTAGTTTGATAATTAGAGATGATGTTGCTTGTCTTTCCCAAAATGGAGGGTCTACAATTGAGCCATGAAAATGAAATAAATTATGGAAAACAATAATACCTCTATTATAGCAACCGTCGAAAAAAATTACCTTCAATATCTTGTCCATCACCATAAACAAATGAAAATGATCTCCTTGCCACATCCATCCTAAGCAATATACCCCTGATATCAAATATAACACTCACTGCACTAATCATTTACATAAGACTTTAAGGTCTCTCTCTCTCTCTCTCTCTCTCTCTCTATATATATATATATATATATATACATATATATATGTATGTATGTATATATATATATATATATATATATATATATATATATATGTATACAAAAGGCAATTGAAGCATAGTTGGTATGAATGTTATCTTGGGAATAATGATAGGAGCATTAATCTTTAGAAGCAAGTTCAAACTATTTAAGTACTCAATTGGATACAATATTATATCATTCTCGAAAGAAACAACCAAATCTGCACTGAGGTATTCTCTTTCAAGATCGAGCAATGCACTTAAGGCTAGTTCCATTGATCT
>NC_141050.1:53825791-53968291 GCF_041138505.1 Cibotium barometz
AGTCATCTGTGAGGCACACACTGTGGAGCTCTTCCACCCATTAAAGGGCTTGGCCCAACGTAGGTGGAGAGAAAGAAGATCATTGTAACTTCTTATTCTATCTAATAATATATTCTTGGTGTTGATCTTGTTGCAATTACTCTACTATCATTTATTATAATATGGTATTAGAGAAACTAGATGAGGCATACTAGAGCGATTAGAGGGGGATGTGTGTGAAAAGGGTATATTTTCTTTAGTGGAAAGGTGGGAATGCATGCCCACCATGGCTGGGAAGATCAGAGTTGGTGACATCTCTAGAGAAACTAAAGGGGGATGACCTCAGGTTGCTATGTGGTTGCACATGGATCGATCATGGGTGGCTTTTTAGACTAATTAAAGGGGGATGACCTCAGGTTGCTATGTGGTTGCACATGGTTGCACATGGATCGATCATGGGTGGCTTTCTAGACTAATTAAAATGAGTTTGTCCTGAGTGAAAGTCTGCACAACATTGGTATGCAGAGGATGAGAGTTGTATCACGACCTAGATAGTTGGTCAGATGTGAATAGATCAAAGTTAAATTTGTTGGTGCATGGATGATGTGTGACACTTCTAGGGCATGTTATTGTTGACATGGTTTTGTCTCTTCTTCTACAAGTTCCAAGGTATATTTGATCAAAAGTTCTAGTGGCCACACCACTAAGAGTAGGTGTTGATCGAGGTACCATAAGTTCTAGTGGCCACACCATTGAGAGTAGGTGTTGATCGAGGTACCAGAAGATCATACTAGAGGAGGAGATGGAGTTTGTTTGGAGACTTGGAGCACATTTATATATAGATTCAAGATTTCTCTAATTACTAAGGAGATTGTGTGGAGCCTCGACATTGGCATATTGATATCAACTTCACAACCATGAAAATGACAGGGGCTATTAGATTTTGTCTTGTGCTTGATGTTACAAACATCTTCATGTTTTGAGCTCCCTCAAGAAATAGTCTAGGGATAGTTCTATACTTGTTAAGTGGGGGTTTGGCCTTATGTACATTGGATTATCTTGGACATAAGGGTGCTAGCTTGTATATGTGTGTGGACTTATTTTTGGGGACCATGGAGTGGAAAGTCGATCGCCACACAAGAACTAGATTTTAAATATGTGTGGAAGTACTTTTGGGGGCCACGAGCTGACCAGTGGGCGGGCTAGTATGGACGTGGACCTACTAATTTGGTCTAATTGGCAAACTAGTTTGCTAGGGTTGGCAGTCTAGACCCTATAAATAGAACCCTAGGATCTTGTATTCATTCTTCACTCATGAGAGGTGGCACACTAGTTTGCTAGGGTTGGCAGTCTAGACCCTATAAATAGAACCCTAGGATCTTGTATTCATTCTTCACTCATGAGAGTCATCTAAGGCATGATGTGGAGATCTTCAACTAACTCAAGGCCTTGGCCAAGCATAGGTGAAGAGAGAGAATATCATTATAACTGCTTGTTTGTTAGCAATATGTTCTTGGTTGTTGATCTTGTTGTAATCAGTTTCATCTATTCTAACATTGTCCTCATCAACTCTTATATATAAATCATATATTTTCTTATGATTGAGGGTGTTCTCTAGTGGTTGGGAGATGTGATTGGTGAAGTCCTCTAGTGGTTGTGTGTGTGTGTGTGTGTGTGTGTGTGTGTGTGTGTGTGTGAGAGAGAGAGAGAGAGAGAGAGAGAGAGAGAGAGAGAGAGAGAGAGTTGAGAGGAAATTTAAGGAAGGGAAGTAAGAAATGTGTAAGAGATGAGGAGAGAGAGAGTTGAGAGGAAATGGAAGTGATGTGGTTGGTGATGTGATTAGTGAAGTTCTCTAGTGGTTGAGAGAAAATGAAATTTTATTATTGTCTTCAAAGGACCATAACGGGTCCATGAGACACATGTCATACATGAATACATAAGTTGATGCGCTCGGGAGCCTCATCAGAGAGAGAGAGAGAGAGAGAGAGAGAGAGAGAGAGAGAGAGAGAGAGAGAGAGAGAGAGAGAGAGAGAGAGAGAGAGAGAGGAAATCGAAGGAAGGGAAGGAAGAAATGTGTAAGAGATGAGGAGAGGGTGTGCAACATTTGAGATGTGAGTAGTAGGTATGACAAATCAAGGGGGTGATGGAAAGAAGAAATAGCACCTGAGAAAAGTAGGCAAAAGGTGGGAGGACTTGAGGGGGCCACTAAAAATTTTGTAAGGTAGCACAATAGTTCAATGAAAGCGGTTGATTTTCTTATAGAGTTACATAAAATATATGTAGGCAACAATCCCACCGCTATAATGGGTCTCGACATAGTCACCTTATTAAAAAAACATAAAGAAGAAAGCTCAAAATTTACAGGAGAGATGCGTTTAAAATTTTGATGTTGTTAACTCTTACCGGATACTTTCTTGGCATCTATGTCAGATACAACAAACAACTTCTACCTCAGATTGGCCAGAGGTTCTTGGAATCCTAGTTTTCATTGTTGAGCATTGTAATGTATTATTTTACGTGTGTGTTATCAATTGTCTAATAAAGGCACACCACAAGACTTTACGTTGAGGTTACTTTCAATGGCTAAGTATTTTCACTAGTGTAGAAGGCCTAGGATTCACGAGGATCTGATTTTTAAGTTTCCTAAGGGTATAAACCCTAAAAAAGAATTAGATAAGGCCTCTTGTAACGAAAACATGTCATTCTCCATATGCATAATGAAAGAGTGCCTATCTCTTGCTTATTATAATTAGAGCTCTTGTATGCTCATTGCATGTGTGTGAGTGTGTGTGTGTGTGAGGGAGAGATTAAGTGAGAGGAGGGTTGAGTTTCCTTGGTGTGTAGTGGTGTGGCAGAGGGAAGCTCATGGGTGCTTCTACCTACAAGAATACCAGGTAACCTCCTTTCAGGAGGTGAGTGACACACCCCAATTTTTCATTTGTGGCTAGGTCACGTCATATTGGTTTGTCAGTTGAGTTGTTTGTACTCCTGAGTGTGGTTGGGCAAAGCCCCACGATACTAGGTTGTTTGATGCATCCTTTCCATGGCGCTAGGGCTTTCCACAAGTGGTGTGTAGCTCCACCACATAGCCATAGTGCATTTTGAAAGCTTGTGGTGCCATGGCTTAAAATCTATCATATTTTTGGTTTTTCAAGAATGGAGTAGAAAAGAAATTCCAAAGAACTATCTATTTTGTTGCATTATTCTTGTTTTGTGTTACATTTTCTTTTTATCTTAAGAAATATGTGTTTAGTTTCTTGTTACCCTTAAAATTGTGTGTCTTTTAAATTCTGCAATTCCTGTTTGTGGTCAATTTTTATGTTTTCTATTTTTTGTACATTTTTCATTTTTGCATTGAAAAAAACAATAATTTGAGACTAAAATCAAATCAATTTTGTTAAATAGACCTAAAAATTGAGTTTGCATGGGTTTATCCTAATGTTGACTGCTTAAATATGGAGGGAGGATAAAAACAGTGATTTAGGGATATGTAAAACATATTAATTTCTATGTTTTGCATCTTTTTTGTATTTTTGTGTTAGTACTAATAACACGAATTAACTTGGCTTAATCTTCCTATAATTTTGTGCCACTAGTTGTTGTTAGCCTTGATTAGTTGGTTGCATTTACATGCTTTTAGGCTCCAAGTCAAAAAGGGATTCTAGGAAAAATCTGAAAAAACGTGACAACACCTCGTTCATGCGTGCAGGCTTTCACGCTCCAAGTCAAAGAGGGATTCTAGGGAAAATCCAAAAATCCTCACAGTACTCCTTTAATGCATGTAGGCTTTTAGGCTCTAAGTCAAAGAGGAATTCTAGGAAAAATCTTAAAATCATGATAACACCCCTTTTTAGATAACTAGTGAAATCAAAACAAAAACCGAAACCTAAATCGAAACTATAAAACCAAAAAATTAGGAAAAATTTAAAAATTTAGAAAAATTTAAGAAAGGAAAATAATTTCCCCTGATGGGTAAAAAATATATATTTTTAAAAAAGTTCATGCACAAACTTACAACCAGTCATGTACCATCTAAGCTTCTCTCATGAATGGATGACCTAAACCCTAAACCTATACAAGAATAAAAAAAATTTAAATTTTCCCATAGTTAAGGGATCCCCAACTATAGGAAACCACCTCTGGTCGGCGGGAAAAAAGTGAATTATTTGTTTTTGTAATAGTGTCCAGTACCACTCAAAAGCCACTTCGGACAAACTTTGGCGATAAAAAATAAAAAATTAATTAATTAATTAAAAAATAAAAATAATTTATAACATTCCCCTAGCCCTAAAACAACCTACAATGATATTGTGATCTGGGCATGTTTTAGAGACAGGTTTAGAGGAAACTGTGTTGACCCAATTAGGCTTTTATCAACCCACCTTTATCTCAGGGCCCTCTTTAGAAATGAGATTCAGTGTGGTACAAGGCCTGAGACTCTCAACAAGTAGCGACACTTCCTCCGATCTTGAATCAATACAAGGGATACTGGACCAAGGGGGAGAAATCCCCACTCAAAAAATAAATGATAGACCCGTTCACTAGCTTGGTAGGCCGCATGACCAATTATTTTATAGGTTTTTAAGGATGAGGGAGGTGAGGTTAGCTTTAAGGCCACATCTAGTGTTGCCTTACACACGATCCCCATGCATGTGGAAATTCTTGTCCACATGGGACCAATATTGAACGACAACCCAATGCCTATAGACCAAAACCTTACTGCCAAATGGTATGATCGAAGAGGAAGTGCAAGAAGTAGAAGCCCTAATCCAAGCGGCTAGGCCAAAGGAGGAATAGACCTTACTTCAAGCCCAACAACAGCAATTAGCGGCTCTAACTGCACCAATCATGCAAGCTACCCAAATTACACCAATTGTGCAAGCCACCCAAACTGCACTAATTTCCCATGTGATTGACAATCTAGAGAGTACCAGACCACATGAATTCATATCCAAGGTGGATCTAGGTCATACACATTACCGCAAACTGAGAGCTAGATATTTGATGCAACCCAAAATCTGATAGACCTGGCTACATGCCTTATTTTTGGTGCTAGCTAGAAGGAAATTAAGAAAGCCATATCTACTTCCACAATTGAGGAAGAGTGAGTTTGGATGGTTGTGGAATGTATTTAAGCTATTATAAAGAGAGGCTTAGACAGAGAATCACCATGCCCATGCGACTTCCTATGACACATGTTGGGATGCGAGGTCCTACCTTGAGTGAGATGGTGACACCATTAGGGTGGAAGCATGTTAGCATGCTGCTACGCTTTTTTAGGTTTTTAGAAGTGCTTTTTAGTATTGCTAACATAAAAAATGGATGTGGTAAATTTTTTGCAAATAAAATTAGAAATTTTTAGAGATTATACATAAGATTCTCTTCTTCAAGAGCTTTCCAATGATGCATAGCATGATAGAAAGTTTTGCATTGTGGGCCATCTTTGGATCCAAAAATCATTATTAAAAGTCATTCTAACTAGAACCTATCTTGGACACAAAAAAGTGTAGCACTTTAATATGCTTCCACCCATTAATAATGTTAAAACCCCAAGATCTCTCTAGATAATTGTTATGCATAAACATGCATAAATCAGGCATAAACTCATCCACCCAACCACCCCCAAGCCTAAGGGATGCACACATAAAATATAATGAAATACATCATACCTCTACCTTGATGTCCCATACCATCAAGAGGTATAACTCCAATCCAATAGCATGTAGCTATAGTGTGAAATGGTGGGTGAGTAGATATGATCCTCTACACAAGAGAGCATAACGTAGCCTTGGCCTCACAAGCCCAAGCCTCCAAGCCCCCCTTGAGTGTGCCCCATGTCATTATATAGGAGGGCCCTCAAGTGACCCTCGACTCTCCATTTCCCATGTGTGACCCTTGGATGCCTGACCCTAACCTTAACCCTTAAAGTTAGTCCTAACCCATGCTCCACTAGAGCTTGTTCCTATGCTCCCATGCTCACAAGACTAATGTGGGTTAGTCTCCTAGTATATGCACACATAATGTGCATATAACATACTTCCCCTCTCTCAAAACATTGCACTCTTGCAATGAAAAAAAGAAAAACTGCACTGAACAATATCAACCAACTCCCAAGTCGAAATCTCTATTTCCCTATCTTTCCACCTAAATTTAACCTCAGGGGATTAGTCAACTACAAAGTTTCCTTTCCCTAAATTCAAGTACCTTATCAGGTTCATGTGGAACATAGGATAATTCTTTGACTTCAACGAGTTCTTGAGCAGTAACTGTGTTATTCTCACCTCCCACTTTCCCTTTCAATCTATTGATGTGAAAGATTGGATGAACTCTAACATGTGGAGGTAGTTTAAGTTCATGCAACCGTGCCAATCCGATGTATAAATCGAAATAGACCACAATATCTAGGAGATAAATTCGAGCATTTTCCTATTGCCAAAGTCTGAGAATCTTTAGGAGCATTAAAATATGTTAGAAAACATGGGAGCTCAAGGATGGATTGAGCACATGATTAGAGCAAGGATTAAGAACTAGGAAGCAAGACTATGCTTAAGCATGGCTAGATTAGCTAAAGACAAATCATATGAGCATAATGACAATGTGAATAAGGCAAAAACTAAAGTATTTTCTTCATTAGATGAGGAGCCTTTAAATAGGCTAAAGTACAAAAGGATTAAGGAGGAGATTAGGATCTAATCCTAATCAAGATGCTTATCACTTGCTTAGAAGTGAGCACCAAAGCCTAGAGTAGAGAGCCATTAGGGGAAGGTTGAGGTCTATAGGGGCCCTTTAAGATGCCATGTGATTAAAAGGTTATTAAGGAAAAGAGCCAATCGTGTGATGCCATGTATACAAAAATGTTGGGTGATTAAAGGTGGTCAAAAGATTCTCTAGAAGATACCTTTTTCCAAAAAGTGGGGGAAAGTTTTTGAAATTTTGGACGTCCATAACTTCTACATATGAGCTCAAAATTTATCGGAGATTATAGATCCAGAATCTACTCGTCGAGCTCTTTCCATAGATATGTCACATGATATGGTTTTGCTCGCTCGATTTCAAATTCAATTTTGGTGGGAAACTTTGAAATTCAAACTTCTAGCCGTTTGAAGAACAAGAAGGTATCTAAAGTCAAAGAAACTTAACGTTTTAACAAAAAGTCATTAAAATCATAATATGGCAGCTTAAAGGGCCCCTATAGACCTCAACCTTCCCCTAATGAAGAGAAGTAGAGATTCTCCACTAAGGCATATAAAAAAGCTGAAAATAGGACCATCCAAAAAGAAGCTACTAACCCTTAGAGAAATAATCTGCTAAGGTCCAAATCTAAAGCCAAGCTACTAAACCTTAGAGAAATAATCTACTAAGGTCCACTACTAAAGCCATGTAGAGGGGCTATAAATTCCAATACCCTCCCTGGACCTCAACATGGCCTGAAAATAAGGCGAAGAGCATCCAAGAAGTGTGAAGGAATACCAAAATACCCTCCCATGTTCCAAACACTAACTATGGGACTAACCAAAAAGATTTTCCCTCCCAGGAGGCAAATGTCTAAAATGTTACATGAGCTACATCATGTGGTGCTCAGAGGTAACCATACAAAAGTCCCACTATACTACTACTAAGAAAGTTACATGAGCTACATCATGTGGTGCTCAAAGGTAACATACATAAAAAAAGACTTCAAAAAGCCCAATCAAAATCAATAGAAGCAAAATTTGCTTCTTCTTCCTTTGTCAAAACTTCTTTTTCCTCAACCAAGTGTGCTTTATCCTTCTTTTTAAAGCAAAAATTCTCTGAATGACCTTTAAGACCACAAAAATTGCATATCATCTTCAACCTGCATGTGTTAACTTTGTGTCCTGACTTTCCACAATGGGAGCAGGATACTTTTGATTTGCCTACTACCATTGCATTATCAACTTGAAAGAGACCTTCTTTGCCCATCTTTCTTTCTTCTTCCAGGATAGAAGATTCTACCTTTTTCAAGGTTAGATCTGGTACATTTTTTAAAGTGGTGATCAAGGTGCTGTAAGTGGAAGGTAAACTTTTAAGCAAAACAGCAATGACTATTTCATCTTTCAAAACTTCTCCTTCACTGGCAAGCTGAGAGAGAAGGCTTTTAGCCTTATTGAGGTGAGTTGAGAAACTTTCATTAGCTTGCATCATTATCCCAAAAAATTCTATCATGAGGTTCATTAAGGTGCCTTTCCCTTTGGCTCCAAATAACTCCTCCAATGTATCCCATGCTACTTTGGAGGTGTTGCATGCACTAATATGATGAATGAAATTATCATCTATACTAAGAACTAGAAGGGCAAGTGCCTTTTCATCTTTAGTTATCCATTCTGCTTTCTCATCTTCTTTGTCTTTGCCGTTTGGACATTTGCTCTTACCATTGACAATATTTCAAAGTCCCTTCTTTATGAGAAGTAATTTTCCCTTGACTGACCAAGTAAAGAAATTAGTGCCATCAAACCTAGTAAGCCCTTTATCCTTGTGTTCTGACATACCGAAAAAACTCAAACAAATTACATGCATGGGAAATCAAAGTTGCCTTCCCCATATAAGTGTAATACTTCAAGATAGGATGATGGAATCCGAGAAGTGGGTTTGTTTTTGGCATGAACTTTGTTGATGGATTTGACTTTGGCTTTCTTCACAGCTTTAATATATTTGACATACTTTGCATTATTGGACTCACATGAAGAAGGCATGTTGAGCTTACAAAAAAAATAGTGATGAATGTCCACTAATCACTCATTAGTGATTAAGTTCACTATTTTGAAAAACCAAAAAACTGGGCCACCTTGGAGTGAAAGAATGGATACCTTTCACTAAACATTTTCAAAAAAAGCTTCAACATGCTTCAATAGCAATGTGTCCACATGATAATCATCACCCTAAACACTTGATTAAGCAAAGAAATCATTACTTAATCTTTGTTTTGACCAAAGTACCTTCTGTAGTTGCCACAGTGCTAGAGGAGCTACAAGAAAACATTTTCAGCCAGATCTAATGCTACACGCGTGTTTGCCATGCCCAAAAACCCTCGGGGGGCTAGGAGGAATTAGATCGATTCGTGGTGATTGGCTTAATTTTTACAAAAAACTAGATTTTTTCCTTCAGGATGGCGATGGCGATTCCTCCTGTTTGTGAGCATCGTTTTGCTTCGAGCCTCCACATAGAGGGTTGCCTAGGGGTTAGCTTGAAGCCCCTAAGAGGGCTTGATCATTGTTGAAGTGGTTTGTGCACAGCAAGGCAATGTTCAGTTGTGGGTGCAGATGGGCTATGGTGAGAAGAGGTAAAAGTGACTTAATTAATGAGGGATGATTAGCAAATGAGATTAGGGACTACACACAGCTTGAGGGTGACTTACACAGCTCTGATACCATGTTAGAAAACATGGGAGCTCAAGGATGGATTGAGCACATGATTAGAGCAAGGATTAAGAACTAGGAAGCAAGACTATGCTTAAGCATGGCTAGATAGCTAAAGACAAATCATATGAGCATAATGACAATGTGAATAAGGTAAAAACTAAAGTATTTTCTTCATTAGATGAGGAGCCTTTAAATAGGCTGAAGTATAAAAGGATTAAGGAGGAGATTAGGATCTAATCCTAATCAAGATGCTTATCACTTGCCTAGAAGTGAGTACCCAAAGCCTAGAGTAGAGAGCAAGAAGTAGAGATTCTCCACTAAGGCATATAAAAAAGCTGAAAATAGGACCATCTAAAAAGGAGCTACTAACCCTTAGAGAAATAATCTGCTAAGGTCCAAATCTAAAGTCAAGCTACTAAACCTTAGAGAAATAATCTACTAAGGTCGACTACTAAAGCCATTTAGAGAGGCCATAAATTCCAATAAAATAAACCAACGCTCTTGGTTCAAAAGACCAAATTGAGCGCCCTCTATCATTACCATAGAACCGTGCCGTATCTTGAGCACTCCTGATAGAATCCCGAGCTTCAGTCAGCATTTCCTACATATCATGCAAGAAATCCCTCAATGCATCAAGCTTGATGTCCTTAAGATCGACATTAATAGGTGCCCTAGGTTAATACCCATACATGAGCATGAACGGACTAAAACCAATAGCCGTATGTTTAAAATTGTTATAGGCAAATTCCATCATTGGAAGATATTTTTTCCAGTTTGATGCTTTTCTAGAGACATGCATGAAGCATATCCTCCTCTACAATCTGATTCATATGCTCTGTTTGCCCATTAGAGTATAGAAGATGAGAGGAATTCATACTCAAAGTAATTTCCTCGTTGTAAACCATTCTGAATAAAGTAGGAAAACATGGCATTATAACAGCAGGAACCAGGGATTCATCGGCGCCTCGACATACCTACATCTACACATGGAATAATCCCGAGTTACCCATATCAACATAGAGAGTCATCAGCATCTCGATGAGACACATATGTCCATCCGTAAACCATCAGGTTGACTGTATAAATCACCTAAAGTTCGAAACTAGAGAAAAAAATGCCAACAAAGAAAAAAACCAATTTTTCTTAATCCGAACATAACGAGATAAACTCGTTGAACTCTAAAGAAAGAGATTTCAACAAGTGAAAATGCCGACAAGATTACACTCATCAATACATGCAGGCTATAGATAAAAGAAGTTTATGCCCACACTATAACTTCTAGTGAATTTAGAAAATGAGATTATCTTTGAATGTTGAGGTCAACATGCTAAGTGATGTAAGCAAAGCAACAATCTTGAGCCCAAATGATCTCATAAGATAATATATGTAAGAGATCACTAAGGTCCCATACCACCATGATACCACCCATACATACCTTAACAATTTGAAAACTCCCTAGTATGCCGTCTAGGAAAAATGAATAAAATCCTGTATAAAAGGAATAAGATGGCCTTATCCTAGACTTTCACATACTAAAACCTGTCTCTATATACCTGAGACTACATCAAGGAATAACTCTTTTCGAGTTTATCATTAGAAAATAAATTGAATTATTGGCGCCTTTCTAATGATAACTACCCAATAAACAATAAAGTTAGGGTAGAAAAATAACTCACCTAGATACATAAGCAACTAGGTATCTGAGTTGGAATATGTACAAGAGTACAAGGAACATAGTCCAAAATTACGTGCAAAAAACGAAGGCAAATGCTACCTTCAAATCACATGATATTATCCAAAAAATCAAAAGATCCTTATAAAACCATGGATAAAAGCATAAAAGCTCCTCGAATCCATAAAAACCATAGTTGATCATGAAAATCAATGTATGCCATCTAATAGACATTAATCATGCCAAAAGAAGCATTAAAATTGGTGGCCAACTCATCAATCTGGAGTATATGAATGTGGTGTCGTTCAAGCAAAACTCCAAAGTAAGCAAGTGAAACACATGTGTGTAACACTCATTAAAAAACCCCTAGATACAAGTGATCTAGGTAAAACCCTGATGAGTCCATATAAAACTTGAAAAATATCCAATAAAATCCACCAAAACAAACAGATCAACTAACCCATGATAGAACTTGTCTTAGGCTTAAGAAATTAAGCACAGACCACACTTAAATAAGTGAAAAATAAATTATCATGAAAAAGTGTCAAAGGTGAAACACACTTTGAATGCAAATCCTAGCCATCATTGAAGAAAGTAAGGAACATGTCCAAAAAAAATGGCTAAACAATGGTAAAAAATCATGAAAATATCGTTTAGAATTAATCCAAACAAAAATAACTACTAATACGAGATATAATCATATTAATAATATGCAAATAACCTGCATCTATCCCATTGTTCACAAAATTTCCAATTCTGCCCGACAATTCTCAAATCCAATGAAAATTCATAATTTTAATGGATTTTTTTAATTTTTGGATCAAAAAATATATTTTTAAAGAAATTTAAATGGTCACGGGCGCCCGAATGGACACACCACATGCCAAAAACCAACCCCACATTTTCCAGAAATTTAAAATAACCTTTGTCTAATTTTCCACTAATTTTTAAGATTTTTTTTAAAATTTTCAATCAACCCCGAACGCATTTAGAATACGAACGGTCAAAGAATTTCGGAATTCCAATGGTTTTCCCGAAATACAGAAAGCCAAAAGTTTCGGGAAAATGAAAAGACAAAAAAAATCAGAATGTGAAAGGTCAAAAGTTTGTGGAATCGGAAAGGTCAAAAGATTTCCAGGAATTCGGAAAGCTTAAAGGTTTCGGGAATGCGGAAAGCCAACAGTTTTCAAGAAAATAAATTCTAGAAATTTTTAGATAATTTTTTTTTCTCAAAATTTGGATTTTCCTCTCTTTTTTAGGCCTTTTTCCAAGCTTTTAAAAAAAAAACTTTTTGTAAATATTTAAAAAAAACTCAATTTTTAATATATTTTGAAGCAAAAAAAAGAACCTTTTAACTAAGGTTTTTTTAAAAAAACCTTAAAAAAACGTTTTTTGGGGGGGGGGGGGGTGGCGATTTTCGTCGAGCGCGCAGAGTAGCCCCCCCCTGTTGTTGCAGTCGTGAGAATGAAGGAGAGGGAGGAGCCCTCTCCTCTCCCCTCTCCCCTCTCTTCCACTCTTCTCAATTCCTCCTTCTCACTCCCTCTCCTTCTCTGTTAATCTTAATCAAGAAGAAGGATTAACTTTAATTAATCTTATTTTAATCATAATTATGATTAATATTAATAAAAAATATATTTTTTTAAGAGAGGTTTATACACGCGAGAGGAAAATTCAGAATTACGAAGAGGATCCCACACACATGCGAGAGCATTCCATGCATCCAACATGCTACCCCCTACTGAATTTCAACAGAAAATCGGTAGAAATTTGATCGCATATCCGCGGAAAAACCCGCAAAAATGTATTAAAAAAATACGATTTTACCTTAAAAATGCTCTTAAAAATTTCTAAAAAATTAGAAAAAAATTCCTAAAAATTCTTGAAATTTAGGAAATCCATTCTACCAAAAATATCCACAATAAAATATGTGGTATTTTTGTAACAATTTCCATTAATGCTTATTTTAAACCACAAAAAATAGAAAAAAATAGCATTAAACTCACGGAATTTTTCCACAACGTCGATTCGTAAATTGAATAGTAGTAACACGCGTTCCAATCACCATATCAATGATCCACGTGCAAATCATCAACACAAATCAACAAAATAACATTTTTATTAGTAAATATTAAAATTTACTTCAAAAAAATACCAAAAATGATAATAAAATAAAATCAACAACAATTAACTAGAGATTGCTCTGATACCACTGTTAAAACCCTAAGATCTCTCTAGATAATTGTTATGCATAAACATGTATAAATCAGGCATAAACTCATCCACCCAACCACCCTCGAGCCCAAGGGATGCACACATGAAATATAATGAAATACATCATACCTCTACCTTGATGTCCCATATCATCAAGAGGTATAACTCCAATCCAATAGCATGTAGCTATAGTGTGAAATGGTAGGTGAGTAGATATGATCCTCTACACAAGAGAGCATAACATAGCCTTGGCCTTACAAGCCCAAGCCTCCAAGCCCCCCTTGAGTGTGCCCCATGCCCCTATTATATAGGAGGGCCCTCAAGTGACTCTTGACTCTCCATTTCCCATGTGTGACCCTTGGATGCCTGACCCTAACCTTAACCCTTAAGGTTAGTCCTAACCCATGCTTCACTAGAGCTTGTTCCCGTGCTCCCATGCTCACAAGCCTAATGTGGGTTAGCCTCCTAGTATATGCACACATAATGTGCATATAACAAATAAGCACTACTATTCCCACAAATGTGGTGAAACCTGGCTACACGATAGACCAAGCCCCGACTGATGGCTATTGTCCCTCAATTCTATTATCCCTCAAGGCTACATAGGATTCCAAGAATCTACTAGCATGGGCTTCACATTCCTAGACTGTAAAGAGGTACTTACTCATGATGTTGTTAACACAATTCCAAACTCTGTGGTATTGGGTACTACACCACTCATAAATGGCACCACATGTGACCAACCATACAACATTTCCCATTAGTTTCATACCCTCCCTCGGTCACAACTATAACAACCGCAATTGCAGTAGTCTTTATAACAATGGCTCTAGGCTTCGTTAACACATCTATATCATCTTTTAGGGCCACAAAAAGCGGAACCTTCACCCAAAATCCTGGACTCCTTGCATCTCTCACTGCTTTATAATTGCAACCTAGATCAATGGGGACATCCTCATTAAAGATTAGACTAGTGGCACCCTTAGCTCATATGTCATGAGTACCTATGGGAATTTTCGTATGAAGCCCCACCTATCGAATTCATGTTACTCCTCTGGGATTCATGCCATTATACCTGTAGGCTACCCCTTCGTACCACATGATGCCCCTAATGTACTAATACTTCAAGCAACATAGCAGCTCTCCCAACTGATCTAGTAGCCTTTACACAAGCATTGGGGAGCTGTGGTCGAAATTATAGGGCCAATCATGAGAGATAGCAAACGGACTAGCTCTCGAAAGGCTGCACAAATCGAGGAGCTCAGGCACAAGTTCAATGGAGAGGGCAATCCTAGAAGACATCTTGAGATATTTCATTAAGTTTGCGAGGCCTTAGGTGAGAGGAATGAGATTTCAAAGACCAATGCTTTTAGCCTTACACTATATGACAAGGCTTCTTGAGAGTTGAAGAATAAACTTTATCGGTCTTCGATGGTTATTACTAAAGCAATTTGTGCATGAGGGAGCTTTGTGGAGGGTGGCTTCACGATTATACAAAGCTGAGAGAGAAGCAGATAAGTCAGTGAGAGAGATCTTATTAGTAGTTGTCTCAAGCATTTGAACTCTCATTATGCTCTACATGAGCGCTTCTCCAACAATCAATTGCTTGATCAATTCATCCATGGGGGCTTAAATATGAAGATATCTATAATGGTTTGGTTAGTAGAGGTATCACCACCTGGAGGATGTCATAGCTAATGCCATCCAACTTGAGGATAACTTGGTGATAAGGGGAGTCATAGCTTCGGATTCTAAGTTTGTTACATCAGCAAAATAGCCAATAGTCATAACACCACCACTGCGAAACTTGTAGCTAAAAGTAATATCTTAGCTGTGGAAATGACTTAGATTAACTTCTCAAAAGCTCACCAAGAGGAAATGAAGACCAAAAAAGCTCCAAAAAATATACACATGTACCCAAGGAGAGAGCTTCATTGGCATTCCATTTGTCCAATGACATACCACCAACAAATGTCTAATCTTAAGGCCTCGTTACAATGGTAACTATGGCTTTTGTGGGAGCTATGGTCATGAATCCTGAGATTTGCGAGATGAACATGCCGATGGGCTATTGCTTACATAGCGAGACAATAATTAGCCTTGCCAAGCGTTGCCAAAGACACTAGCCCGCGATCCTGTAACACATTAAGCAATGGTTGAGCATCCCATGCAACAACTCCTATCAAAGGACATGCACAATACACCCACTGTGCCATTACCTCCATAGTCTTAGGACCACGAACCACCTCCACCAAGGGTTACACCTCTTAATCAAGTAAGCTTTGAGGAGCCTACTGATTACCAAGAATATGAGGTGGATGTCGATGGAGCTTCATCCAGACTATTATGTAGTGGATGGTAGAGGGGGAGACAAGCTAATTTATCAACTTGCCACTATGGGAAGGGACAAGGACATCAATGTGACCGGAAGGAGAATGCCTCTTCAATGTTACCACTATCAAGGTCCCCATTGAGTTTCAGAATGCCCTATAAAGTTTCCTTAACTCAACCAAGCTGTGCTCTCAAACATGCCACCGGCTACTTGTAACCATTGTGGCATAGATCATTAGATTAAAGGCTGACCCAATAAGTTTGTGGTGGTGACAAGTCCACAGATGGGACCCATCACCACACCCCTAAACATGATTGGCATAAGTAATTAAACAAAAAGGTAGATCTTAAAAAATCTAGATGCCACACCTTTGAATGTTATCATGTAGCTATAAGATCAAAACCAACATGAGCAATGATCTATGGCCCTGATAGTAGAGCCTAAGAAGAAGAAGGGCCATAGGATTAAAAAGGTGAATAAGAATGGGAAATCAAAAGAGACTAACACCTCAAGAGACTATCTTCATTAGGGATATGGATGAGGACTCGGACTCCTTGGACATAAGGGCTGATTCTAAACTTGGTAGGGACATCAAGAGCCAATCTTCATTACAAACCTAGATGAGGACTCAGACTCCTTCGACACAAGGGATGATTCTGAACTTGGCATAGAGATAACAGCAGGGAGACCCCAAGGTAACTTGTAACTCCTAAGATTAAATCACACATGAAGAAACTGGGCTCTTATTCTGACCCTTAGAAGGAGATTGAGAAATTCCAAGAACTCAGTGATTTAGTTACCAAAACACAAGAGGAGCTGGAATCAAAGACCAAGCATGGTGAGAGTCTTAGATACTGTACACCCTAGTACCTTAACTACTAAGACTCACAGATCCCTCGATGTGCCAGTGTCATCACGGAAGAGACTGAGGCCTCCACCACTCATAGTTTTATCCCTAATTGGTAAAGGGACAATTACCATATGAAAACCCTGGGCCCATCTCAAAGATGGATTTTCAAGGCTTATTAACACTTTTCTATGGAAAGGAGGTCATGAGTTTAAACTAAACATCCCCAAATTGTTGGATTTTATGGCCTCACAAACAAGTACAACAAAAACCACCCGATTGAGTGGAGATCCTGAATTATTTAAAGCAATGAGAGCTCTCCTTCATGGAGAACTCAATGAGAGATAACAAACGGAGTAGGTCTGGAAAGGCTGCACAAATTGGGGAGCTCACGCACAAGGTCAATGGAGAGAGCTCTCCTTCATGGAGAACTCAATGAGAGATAACAAACGGAGTAGGTCTGGAAAGGCTGCACAAATCGGGGAGCTCACGCACAAGGTCAATGGAGAGGGCAATCCTAGAAGACATCTTGAGGTCTTTCATTAAGCTTGCGAGGCCTTAGGTGAGAGGAATGAGATTTCAAAGACCAATTCATTTAGACTTACACTATATGGCAAGGCTTCTTGAGACTTGAAGAATAAACTTTATCGGTCTTCGACGGTTATTAGGAAAGCAATTTGTGCATGAGGGAGCTTTGTGGAGGGTGGCTTCACAATTACACAAAACTGAGAGAGAAGAAGATGAGTCAGTGAGAGAGATTTTATTAGTAGTTGTCTCAAGCATTTGAACTCTCATTGTGCTCTACATGAGCATTTCTCCAACAATCAATTGCTTGATCAATTCATCCATGGGCTTAAATATGATGATATCTATAATGGTTTTGTTAGTAGAGGTATCAGTACACCTGGAGGACATCATAGCTAATGCCATCCAACTTGAGGATAACCTGATGATAAGGGCAGTCATAGCTTCAAATTTTAAGTTTGTTACATCAGCAAAATAGCCATTATTCATAATGCCACCACTGCGAAACTTGTAGCTAAAAGTAATATCATAGCTATGGAAATGACTTGGATTGACTTCTCAAAAGCTCACCAAGAGGAAATGAAGACCAAAAAAGCTCCAAAAAATATACACATGTACCCAAGGAGAGAGCTTCATTGGCATTCCATTTGTCCAATGACATACCACTGACAAATGTCTAATCTTAAGGGCTCGTTACAATGGTAACTATGGCTTTTATGGGAGCTATGGTCACGAATCCTGAGATTTTTGAACACGCTGATGGGCTATTGCCAACATAGCGAAGACCACAATTAGCCTTGCCGAGAATTTCCAAAGACACTAGCCCTCGGTCCTATAACACATTAAGCAATGGTTGAGCATCCCATGCAACAACTCCTATCAAAGGACATGCACACTGTACACCCATTGTGCCATTACCTCCATAGTCTTAGGACCACGAACCAGCTCCACCAAGGATTACACCTCTTAATCAAGTAAGCTTTGAGGAGCCTACTGATCACCAAGAATATGAGGTGTATGTCGATGGAGCTTCACCCAGACTATTATGTAGTGGATTGTAAAGGGGCTAACTATCAAGGTCCCCATTGAGTTTCAGAATGCCCTATAAAGTTTCCTTAACTCAACCAAGTTGTGCCCTCAAATATGCCACCAGCCATTTGTAACCGTTGTGGCATAGATCATTGGATTAACTCCCCCAATACATTTGTGGTGACAAGTCCATAGATGGGACCCATCACCCCACCCCTAAACATGATTGGCATATGTAATTAAACAAAAAGGTAGGTCTTAAAAAATCTAGATGCCACACCTTTGAATGCTATCATGTTGCTACAAGCTCAAAACCAGCATGTTTTTGAGCAACGATCTATGGCCCTGATAGTAGAGCCTAAGAAGAAGAAGGGCCATAGGATTAAAAAGTTGAATAAGAATGGGAAATCAAAAGAGACTAACACCTCAAGAGACTATCTTCATTAGGGACCTGGATGAGGACTCAGACTCCTTGGACATAAGGGCTGATTCTAAACTTGGTAGGGACATCAAGAGCCAATCTTCATTATGAACCTAGATGAGGACTCAGACTCCTTGGACACAAGGGCAGATTCTGAACTTGGCATAGAGATAATAGAAGGGAGACCCCAAGGTAACTTGTAACTCCTAAGATTAAATCACACATTAAGAAACTGGGCTCTTATTTTGACCCTTAGAAGGAGGTTGAGAAAGTTCAAGAACTCAGTGATTTAGTTACCAAAACACAAGAGGAGCTAGAATCAAAGACCAAGCACAGTGAGAGTCTTAGATACTGTACACCCTACCTTAACTACTAAGACTCACAGATCCCTCAATGTGCCAGTGTCATCACGGAAGAGACTGAGGCCTCCACCACTCGTAGTTTGATCCCTAATTGGTTAAAGGGACAATTACCATATGGAAACCCTAAGCCCATCTCAAAGATGGATTTTCAAGGCTTATTAACACTTTTCTATGGAAAGGAGGTCATGAGTTTGCCACTAAACATCCCCAAATTGTTGGATTTTATGGCCTCACAACAAACAAGTACAACAAAAACCACCCAATTGAGTGGAGATCATGAATTATTTAAAGCAATGAGAGCTCTCCTTCATGGAGAACTCAATGTAGGATTGCCACCATTTATTGACATATGCATAAGGCACGTCTCCACTATATAATGGAGACATCTCAGAATTATTGGATTTTATGGCCTCACAACAACAAACAAGTACAACAAAAACCACCCAATTGAGTGGAGATCATGAATTATTTAAAGCAATGAGAGCTCTCCTTCATGGAGAACTCAATGTAGGATTGCCACCATTTACTGACATATGCATAAGGCACGTCTCCACTATATAATGGAGACATCTCGAGTTGTGCCCAAATCAACAATCCCAATAGAAGAAGAAAATGCCAAATCTATGTTTAAAAGTCCACTTAATAAACTAGGACAATAATTTGAATGTGATCAATCTAATGCATTACTATCGGTCATAACTGCCAAGGGCATCACAATAATGGGATGGTGCATAAGCACCCAGAAATGTTGGGAGAAGATGGCTAAGCCACGTTTGGAAGTCTCAGATATCATGGTTAAGATAGTTGGCTGAGATGGGATTGTTGCCAAACCTATCGGGATGTTACAAGATTTAAAGATCAAGTTTCTTAAACATCAAGTTAAGCATACTTTCATTGTTATGGATGTTTCCAAAAAAATATGAATCATATGAGATGATCTTAGGATTCCCCTTTATGATACATGAAAAGGTGGCACATGATTGGTCTAAAAACCATGTCTACCTCTAATTTGATGATTCCATTATCAAGGTTGCATACATCCTATGGGTAGTGGATGACTTTTTGAAAATCATTTGGACACCACCACTCATTTAGCCCCGTTTGCAATACTGCTATACTTGCAGAGACCGATGTAGGAAAGAACCCACCCTACAAGGATGCTGAAAAACAAGCTATTGAGTCTAAAGGTGATTTAAACTGGATACATATGATGGATACAATTGATAGTTGGAGAACCAAAGGATCTACATAGGTTACACTTGATGGTGAAGAGCTCCCTAAGCTTGTGCCATTTATACGAATGATTCCTATTCTACATTGCGATACCGAAGGGATTGGTTAGTGAACTTGAGTCCACATGGGATGACTCTAACACAAGCACCAATGGTGGTTAGGAATCTAAAATAGAGGCCAAAAGCGACACCAACTCCTTAAATACTATAAGTAAAAAAGAGCTGACAACATAAAGAGAAGAAGTGAAGCTGAAATTATAGGGTGAGTAGATCTAAATTTGACACTGATTCCCAATCTGAAGAAAGGGATGAAGTTTTTTAAAACACTAGAGAGGATCTCAGAAAATGGGGGAGATAAAAATAACATGCAGCCAATTATCATAAAAGGATGTAAGAGATTACAACTACTATACCCATGGCTACAGTATGTTGGTGCATTTGATGCACATCACAAATTCATTATAACGATTGGGCAGAGGAACTACAAAGAGTTATGGTGACTACAACCCTCCACCCACTGAGTTGATGGCCAAAATTGATGTCATCGGTGAACCAAAGATTAATTGTTCTTCTAGGTGGAATAAGAATAAAGAGTTGGCTCAAAAAGAGAAGAAAGCAAAAGCTACACAATATCACAGCTAAGAGAGTCGAAGAAAATCAAGAGCCAATACCTAACTTGTGCCATGCCCCAGAAAACTATAAATCTTTTATGATTGGGGAGGACCGCAAGTTAGTGTTTGACAATGCCACACAAAAATCAACAAGTGAGGTAGAAGGAGTCTATGATGGTCCACCAACTGAAGTAAAGGAAGTAGATTTGGTTGAACCTAGGGAAGACCCTAAGTTGAACTTGGGAAAGTCCCTAAGATAAATTTATAACAAAAGACCTCGAGTCAGGAAGGTGAACTCATTGACCTCCTCTCAAGGAATATAAGGATTGGTTCACATGGACTTACCATGTGATGATATGAACGGAGTGCCTACTGAGGTTGTGCAGCACACACAACAATCCCCATGGTACTAAATGCTAAATCTGTCCAAAGCATGATAAAATTATCAAAGAGAAGAGATAGAAAAGCTCATCGACGAATCTGGATTCATCTATGAGATTGAGCACTCAGATTGGGTGTCACCCATTGTGGTTGTGCCTAAAAATAATAGAAAATTACGAGTATGTGTCGATCTCAAGAAGTTCAATACAGTAACAAGATGAGATTATTACCCCTTTCTGTATTCAGAAAACATACTCAAATGAGTAGTTGTCACAAGGAAGCATACAACTTCTTAGATGGGTATTCAGGATTAAACAAATTTCCATTGCTCGGAGAAGTAAGCTAAAATTTCTTTTGTCACAGAACATGAAGTTTACGCTTATACAATTATGACATTTGGCTTGGCAAATGCACCACCCATATTCCGGCGGCTTATGAACACTACCTTTAAAGATTTTCTAAGGATGTTTCTTGAAACTTTTATATGTTCATTCATAATGGAAGGAGAATTTATCCTTCTCACCCCAAAGGTATTTGAATGATGCAAACTTTATCGCTTATCTCTAAACCCATTTAAATGCCAATTTTGGATTAAACACAAAGTCATCTTGTTGAGATTACAAGCTCGATGAACAGCTAGAGCTAGGCACAATATGTGCTAGCATGGTAGATAGCAGCATGTGACAAATAATGGCCTCGTCCCAGCTAGCCATAGTGTGTGGACATTAGATAGGGTTATTTGGTGTGTGAACATATCACATTAGTGTGTGGTGTGTAGTTTTCTTCTATTATGCATTGTGTGAGAGTGGATATGGCTTCCCTCTTTGGTTAGGGTTGCACTAATGGATTAGGGTTTGCTCTCTTGTGTGTGTGCTCTCTCTTTATCAGTCTTTAATCATGGTGTTAGAGCTTGGTGCTCTCTATTAGGGTTTTGTGAGTGAGTAAAGAAGAGGGAGAAATTCTGTTTTGGAGCTATCCATTGGAGCTTGGAGCTTGGAGCAAAGAGAAGCTAGGAGCACACCCCTACTCACAACAGATCTGAAAGCTAAGGACCACGGGTAAGCAAAGCTTAACACCCTTGAGTGGATTGCAGGTGATTTGACACAAGCAAAGTAGGATTTGAGTTGCCCAAAGCAAGTGAAAATTTTGGTTTTTTGCAAACTTTAATGGAAAGCTTGAGAGCTTGATTGGAAATACATGTATTAGATGAAGTACACATGTATGTGGCATTGTGATATGTAATAGCAACTCGGGAGCAAGCACAACCATCGATTTGAAGCCATTTGATGCATTGCAAAAGAGGGTAAATCACTATTTTGGAAGCCTCACAAAAACAGAGGATACATGCTCAAAATTGAAGCCATTGGAGCCCATTTATATGCAAATTGCAAGCATTGATGTGTTGGGAGCATACCTAGGACCATTTCTAAGCCATATATGAGCTCATTGGTGATTACAAACTCTCCAAACCCCCATAGGAGTAGGCAGTGCTGGAAATACAAGTTCTTGGAGTTGATTTTAACCATTTTGCACATGTTTGATGCCTCCCAAAGCTATATAATGTGGTTGGATGCATATGAAGCTTAGAAATTGTGTGCATGTGAGCTTGGAGAAGCCTTCCAGGAGCTCATTTGTGAGAAACAACAAGATTGGAGCTGATTTGGAGTAGATTAGCATAGGATTAAGCCTAATATTAGCAAAATAGAGCTTACTAATTCATCAATTACTCACTCACAACTCAAAATTGGATCAATTCCTCTTACATGGAGGTGCCGAGGTTTATGTGTGTATGTGTATGTCTGAGTTGATTATTGGAGATCCCTTAGTAAGCATTGTGGTAAACAAAATGAGTGACAGCCTTGATAAAATTATTGGTGAGAAGCTTGACATGCACAACTTCTGCATTTGGAAGTATCGTATGATAAATTTTCTCAAAGGCAAAGGCCTATGGAACTTGGTGATAGGCGATGAGGCGGAGCCAAGGGTTCCCCAAATGAATGCAACACCTGCCCAGCTTACAGCACATCAAAATGGGATAGAGAGAGCCTTCAAAGTGTTGCATTATTTCTCGATATGTGTTACAAACAACATGTTATGCCATATATAGGACACACAAAATCCCAAGGATGCATGGGGTACTTTGGTAAAGTTGTATGATACGACTACCGTACCAAAGAAGATGCAATTGAAGCAGAAGATTCATGGTGTGACTCGAAGAAATAGAACTGTAAATGATTATGTGCAAGAGATCAAAGAATGTGCTGATGCACTAGCATCTATTGGTGCTCCTATGGATGATGATGACTTGATAGCCATTACATTGAATGGCTTGGGTAAAGAGTACAAGGGATTTGAAACCTCTATCAGGGTTAGAGGTGGAGACCCCCTAGACTTTGATGAGCCGATTTCATTGCTTATTGTGGAAGATATGAAACTTGGAATAGGTGCCTCATAGCACAAATGAAAATTTAAGGGATCGATCATTTTACACTTATCGTGGTGCTAGAGGTAGGGGCAGATTCAGCCCAAGAGGACGTGCAGGTGGCCGTGGTTGGCAAGATCGATCTGTTGAGATATCGAGCTCATCTAGTGAGGTGGTGGACACTGATGACCCGCCTGGGAGATAGGCCCCACACCTACACCATTGGCATGGTTAGTGAGATCATGGGTGATATGCGCCCAGTGGGATGACAGGTTGTGTGACAGCCATTCTAGAGACTGGCATAGTTATAGCGCCAGCTCATTTAGTTGGGTTCACACTATAGAGAACCCTAGTATGTATTTGGTTGAGTACCTTTCATATGGTGTGTACTCTTATCTTTGTATATGGTGTATTGAGTGTTGAGTGAAGAAGAAGATTTTCAGCCTCTCACCTTGTGTGTTCTCTTTTAGGATTTTGTGAGTGTGTGTGTGTGCTTGCAAGAGCTCAAGCTCTCTTCTCCCCTGCATCTTTTCATGGTATCAGAGCCTGGTTCATGCTAAGGGCTGAGCTGCAAGCAAGAGAAGAACAGGAAGCAGTACAAGGGTAAGAGCTTCAACTACTCTTCCCTATTTGTGTTGGCGACTACGCCCTTGTCGAGAGCTCTACGGGAGGCATCGGCAAACGATCTCTGATTGAAGAGCTTTCTTCGCGGGAGTAAAGCTATAAGGCAACTATACTATCCTATCGAGCGATATTTTTTGGGCCAAAAACGCGTTTCGGATGCGTTACGACCTCCATTTTTCAGAAAGTAGGCGATTTCGAGCACTGCGGGGGTGTCATCGATTCTCTACAGAACTCTATTTTAAGAACTGCAAGAAGACAAATTGGTTGTGCAGACACTGTGTGTGCTGCAACAAGGAGGTCAACAGTTGCCATTGGGTGTATGTATGCACATTGAGGTCATTGGTTGTGACATTTGAGTGTAGTATAGTACCGTTGCAGAAAATACATCAGTTTGTGCAGGACAAACGAGAGTGCTGTTTCTGGTAAATTTGTGTGTCTGGCAAGATGTCAAATGATGGCATAAACCGGATTGTTGCTGAGAAGCTTGATAAGAACAACTTCCATGCTTGGAGGTTCAGGCTGACAAATTTCCTGATGGGAAAGGGTTACTGGGACTATATAGAAGGTGAGCATTAAGAGGCACCGAAGATCAATCCGACTGCCTGTAGATGTGAAAGAGTTCAAGGATTGGAACCAAGGAGCCAGAAAAGTTATGTATTGGCGCTCTATCAGTATACAGGACACCATGATTGGGCACATACAGGATGCCAAGTCCCCTAAGGAGGCGCGGGACACCTTGGTAAAACTCTATGAAATGAATACCAAGGCGCGAAAGATAGAGTTGAAGAATGAACTTCATACTGTGGAGAAAAAGAGTATGTCTGTGAATGACTATGCATTGAAGATCAAGGGTATTGTGGAATCCCTTGCATCTATTGGCGTTTCAGTAGATGATGATGATAAGATGGAAGTCTGTCTATGTGGTCTCGGGCCACAATACAAGGCAGTCAAGACATCTATTCAGACTTGGGAAAACATTCCAAATTTCATAGATTTGGTGTCTATGTTGATTATAGAAGAGAAGAGCTTGGGTGAAGACCAACAGCCTTCACAAAACAAAAACAGTTCAGAGCAATAGGCCTTCTACACAAGTTCAAGAAGAGGACGAGGTAGGAGGAGGCCGTGGACGCGGCCAAGGAGGTGGCCAAACAGGTAATCAGAATTATGGCCAGCAGCAGTAGCAACAACAACAGTCCCAGAATTCACAACAACAACAACACGCAGGTGGAAGAGGCCATTTCAGAGGTAGGGGGAGTCAAAGAGGTTGTGGAAATTGGCAAAGGCAGTATAATGATACACGTGGATGCTTTTATTGTGGTAAACCTAGACATGTGCAGGCAGATTGTTATAAGAAGCAGGCTGACATGCAAAATGGGAAATTACAACAAAACAACTATGCATCATCAAGCAAAAACAATGAGGATAATGAAAGGTTGTTTGTTATGCAGCATGTCGTTAATGCCATGTCTGAAACTGATGAAGCAGCACATAAAGATGATGTATAGTACGTTGATTCAGGTGCTTTGAACCACATGACAAGTCATGGGGAGTGGTTCAAGGAGATGAAAAACCTTGAAAGACCAGGTTTTGTGGAAAAAGGGGATGACACTGCTCATCCAATTGCCCATGTTGGAGATGTGCCATTGTCTATGCAGGATGGCAAAAAGAAGTACCTTCTTGCAATGTACTTCATGTTCGGAACATAACAAAGAATCTGGTTTCAGTTGGCCAGATGATTGAGCAGGGTTTGCAGGTTCGGTTTAACCCTGATGGTTGTTATGTTGAAGACTTTAAAGACAAGTGCAGGTTGGTTACAAAAGGCAACAGAGCGGGCAGAATGTTTACATTGAATGTAAACATGCCTGAAGTGAGTGCTGCAATGTTTGCAAATGGTTCAGGAATCGTTGCAATCACAGACATTTGGCATAAAAGAATTGGACATGTGAATGTGTAGAGAATGAAGTCTATGCAGACTAAAGGAATTGTGACAAGGTTGCCAAAGTTTAAAGTTGAAGGTATGCAGAAAATATGTGAAGCATGCCAATTTGGAAAACAAACAAAGCATGTATTTCCACGTAACAAAAATGTGAGCAGAAATGCACTAGATGTTGTGCATTCAGATGTATGGGGTCCTATGAAGACCATGTCTATGAGAGGCTGCAGGTATTATGTGACATTTATTGATGACCACACAAGGAAAGTGTGGGTATACTTCATGAAGGAGAAGGGTGAGGTGTTCACTCATTTTCAGAATTTCAGAGTTATGGTTGAAAAGCAAACAGGAAAATATGTAAAGTGCCTAAGGTCAGATGGAGGGGGAGAGTACTTCTCTAATGAGTTCTCTGAATTTTTGAAGAAGAATGGTATTCGAAGATAGTTTACATGCAGATACACTCCACAGCAAAATGGAGTTGCTGAGCGGAAAAACAGGCACATTGCTGAGATTGCGCGAGCATTGATGGAAGAGAAGTATATGCCACATAGCTATTGGGTTGAGGCTGTTTCTACAGCAGTTTACATCATGAACAGGACTCCAACTACAGTCATACATGATGTAACTCTAGAGGAGAGGTTTACTAGCAGAAAACCTGATTTGTCTCATCTGAAAGTCTTTGGATGCATTGCATATGTGCATGTGCCAAATGAGATGAGAACTAAGCTGAATCCAAAAGCTGAAAAATGTGTGTTTACTGGATATTCCCTTGAGCAAAAGGGATATAGGTGTTATAACCTTGCTACACGTGAGTTGAGGGTAACCAGGGATGTTGTTTTTTATGAGATGAGCAGCTGGTATGCTGCTAAAAAATGTGTGTTTATTGGATATTCCCTTGAGCAAAAGGGATATAGGTGTTATAACCCTGCTACACATGAGTTGAGGGTAAGCAGGGATGTTGTTTTTTATGAGATGAGCAGCTGGTATGCTGCTGGAAAAGAAGCTGTTGGGGCTGATGTGAGTGGAAATGTGGTTGCACAGAATGCAAGTAAGCAATCACAATCTTTGAGTGGACCAAGATAGTCCTTATCTAGTGGTTCAGTTGATAGACCATGGAGTGGCAGGCTACGTCATAATACCAATCCTGCAAATGTAATTAGTATATCACATAAAGGCAAAGAGAAAGTGGTTGATCCCCTTAGTATGCTTGACATTTCTGCAGGGCATTCTCATGTTGATGGAGAGTCTAGTGGCTCAGAGATGAGACTTAATGAGGATCTTGGGATACCAGCTATGAGAACACCTAGTGTAAAGAAGGCTATGGAAGCCATGAATGCAAAGATGCGAAGATCTGGGAGAGTGAAGAATCCTCTGCAGAGGTTTACCTATGATGGTTATGTGGCACATCACTATGCATACATGGCAAAGGTTGTGCAAGTTGTAGAGCCCACATGCATTGATGAGGATGTTAGAAATGTGTGTTGGGAGAAAGCTATGGATGAGGAGATGGATGCACTATATGGAAATGAGACTTGGGATTTAGTGCAATTGCCTGAAGGCAAGAAAGCCATTGGATGCATGTGGGTGTACAAAGCAAAACATAACAGTGATGGAAGCATAAGCAGGTACAAGTTTAGATTGGTAGCCAAAGATATGCGCAGAAATATGGCATTGATTATGAGGAAACTTTCAGCCTAGTTGGCCAAGATGACAACAATGAGAGTTGTGATAGCAGTGGCTGCGTCAAAGAAATGGTCTTTACATCAGATGGATGTAAAGAATGCATTTTTGCATGGGGATTTGCCGGAAGAGTACCTGGTTATGAGGATGTGAGTCACCCCGAGCATGTTTGCAGGTTGAAAAAAGCCTTGTATGGCTTAAAACAAGCACCAAGAGCATGGTCTGGCAGGTTTCTGAATATCTTGTCACTATTGGCTTTCATGTAGCCAATGCAGATTTCTCGCTATATGTGAGACACAGTTAGAGGGGTTGTGCTTGTTGTCATCTATGTAGATGACCTGATCATTACAGGAAACCATGATGCAGAGATCTTTGATGTAAAGATCTTGCTTAGATAGAAGTTTGATGGTTTGTTTTTAAAACTATAATTTCTTATATATATATTTAAAAAAAAGGAAGACAAGCTTGTAAATACATCACTTATCAATTTCATTTATGAGGCTAGATGATAGCTAGAGATGGTTTTACAAAAGTGATAGTGTGTAGAGACTAAGGTCAAAACCATAAGCATATTCTTAACTTAGTTATGGTTTAGATAGAATTTGGACCAACCTTAATATGGGGATGGTCACTGAGCAAACTTGGTGGAAGGAGCTTTTCTTGGCTGCCCTCTCTCTCTACCTACTTGAACAATCTCTCTCTAACTACTGCCACCACCACCACCACCGCCCAGCCCATCCTAACCCAACCCAACCTAGCCCACACCACCCTCTCTCTCCTTCTCCGACCCTCTTCCCTCTCCCTCTCTCTCTTCCCTTCCTTTCCCTTCTCTCACTTTCTCTAGGAGACAGAGTGTGGTGTGGGCTATATCCATATCTATATCCTCCTTTCTCCTTCTCCCACCCTCCCTCCCTCTCTCCTTTTCACTCTCCCACCCTCCCTCTCTCTCCTTCTCCCACCATCCCTCTCTCTCCTCTCTCTCCCTCCCTTTCACTGTCCCATACACCCTCTCTCTCCTCTCCACCCTCTTCCCTCTCTTTCTCTCCTTGTCCCACCACTGCCCAGCCCACACCATCCTCTCTCTCTTTCTCCCACCCACTTCCCTCCCCCTCTCTCTTCCCTCCCTTTCACCCCTCTCTCTCCTTCTCTCACCCTCTCCTCTCTCTCCTCTCTCTCCCTCCCTTTCACTCTCCCACCCTCCCTCTCTATCCTTCTCTTATCTCCTATCCTCCTTCCCTCTCTCGCTCTCTATATCCTCCTCTCCCTCTCTATCCTTCTCTTACCTCTTATGCCCCTTCCCTCTCTCACTCTGTATATCCTCTCTCTCTCTCTCTCTCTCTCTCTCTCTCTCTCTCTCTCTCTCTCTCTCTATCCATCTCTTCGCTCACTCTCTCTATCCTTCTCTCTTTTGTATCTCTCTCTCTCTCTCTCTCTCTCTCTCTCTCTCTCTCTCTCTCTCTCTCCTTCTCTTACCTCCTATCCTTCTCTTGGCTCTCCTTCTCTCTCTATATCGCTCTCTCTCTCTCTCTCTCTCTCTCTCTCTCTCTCTCTCTCTCTCTCTCTCTCTCTCTCTCTCTCCTTATCTTTGCTAACTCTTCAATCCTTCTCTTTGCTCACTCTCACCTCCCTCTGTCTCTCTCTCTCTCTCTCTCTCACTCTTTCAGTCCTATTTTTTGCCCACTCTCTATATCTTTCCTCTTTACCCTTCTCTCTCACTCTTTCCGTCTCCCTTTCTTTGATCAAGCTCTTTATCCTCCCTCTCTCTCTTCCCTTCTCTTTTCTCTCGCTCCCTCTCTCGCTTTCTCTCTCACTCATTCTTTCTGTCCTTCTCTTTGCTCACTCTCTCTATATTTCTTTCTCATTTCTCAGCGAAGCTTACTTAACTCATGTTTTGCATACAGTCCTTGAGTCTACAAATGCTTCACTACCTTATTCATCCACACAATACAAAAAATGTCGATTCTTTATTGGTTTGTATGTATATAAACATCGTTGAAGAAGATAGGAAAAGTAATTATTACATACTTTAGGGATTTGTGAATCCTTTAGCCTCTGCAAATCACCATCAATCAAAATATCCAAAATTTATGCTTTGTAGTCATTTGGCAATGAGCTATCTACCAAGTGTTAAGGCTCACCCTAACCGCCCTTGAAATACATCCAACAAGAGATTACCTTGGTGAACCGCAACTGTTGTGAGGATCTTTCCAATGGCCGAGCTCATAACCCTTGAGGTCTCCAAGCTCTACAACTGCTTGAGAAGCAATTCCATCGTCCCTCCGCAAGCATTGTCACACAGTCGCGTTGCACTACGGGTACTCGTCCCTCCTCTCACCTCACTTCAACAAACTCACTAGCATGCATAAGGGAGAGAGATTAGCAAGAGCAAGACTCAATTGCACAATGGGAGAGTATGTTGTATTATGAGAGATATTCACTTATATACATGGCCATAAGTGTTCACACTCACTTAAACCGTGGCCGGCTAGGCACATCAGGCTCATAAGAGGCCTAATTCTATTACAATGACTACTCTCATAATATATCATTGAAGTACATCACTTAGGACTTTATCCTAACTTGCTACCACACACTCTTGAAGCGAAAATTACCATAAATACTCTGTTATACCATTACGGGCCCTTTGGTGTATCTATGTGACTCCTTGATGTAAGATAATGGCGGTAGATCTTGTTAACCCTAGGAATGGGTTAACACCAAGCTGTATAGCCTATCCTCTGTCAACCAAGCTGTATAGCCTATCCTCTGTCAAACAATCTGGTTTCTCATCCCAATTAACTTGCACTAGTTGTCTGCAACACAACACCATAATTAAACCGCAACATTAAAACCATAAAATGTTGTTGCCTAAGAAATAGACAGAGGAAATAGTGTAGGATTTCTTACTCAAAGAAACCTTCCCCTTGAGTAGGGTTTGCAATCACCGCTAGCCGCTTTGTAGCATACCTCCACTTTCTTTCATCTTTATAAAATTTTGTTCTCCATCTCTCTTCAAACTCTTGTGCAGGCAAAATATCTACTAGGGGGTCAATATCTCGGGTGGTTGTTGCTGGCAAGGTACTCATCCTATCATTCACAAATTATATTAGTGGAGGGGGTCAATATCTTGGGTGGTTGCTGGCAAGGTACTTATCCTATTATTCACGAATTACATTAGTGGATGATATGAAAATGTTTATCATATATTACAAGTGTCTAAAGATTGAAGGTTTACTTAGAATACTATTTGGGAAAGTTTCGAAAGCTCGCAGTTATACCAAGATGGGCGGCTCTTTTTTCTATGTGTCAAGGCATGCTTGTCCATCCATTCCTTTCATCTCTCTAGTGTGCTTCATAATTGTTTCTTTGTTTGCAAGCCCAACTGCCCTAATGAGGCACACTTTGTCCAAAAGGAAAGAAGAAACATAGCCCACTTCATTCTTCCTATGGCAACAAAATTTAAGGTTATGATGAAAGATTGAAACATAGTACGTTGAATATTCCTAATTCAAAGAGTCTTAAAACATATATTCTCTTACCTGTTTAGCAAGAGATCACTGTGAGAACCTCCCCTGAATAAGGATAGTGTCAACACAAGGATGTCTTGATGCAACATTCTTGTGAATAGTGTAGTTAGGTAGTTAGATAGTATAAATCTAATTAGTCCCAAAACTATTTTATGAAACAAAAGATCGCATTCAAAAAAGTAGGCAATTTAAGTTGACTCACATTTATTAATCTCCTCCATCCATGCCACAACTCGATGATTGCCGTCCCCACACATACAACATCTTGTTGCTCATGAAGAGTCCCACTCTTTGCTTTTGATCATATTCTCGAACTCCTCATTCGCCAGATGTCATCCCATGTAATAACATCATCTTGAGTCACTTCTCTAATAGGATTATGGGATGAGGAGATGGAGCAAATGAACTTGCATATATCAGCAACATAGCCATTCATATAAAATTCCCTTGCCAACTTCTTGTACCTAAACTACACTCTTTGTATATATAGAGGGGTTAGGCACAAGTCTGCACAAGGGAATAGGTGGCAAAGGAGTGGATTTCACCACCTGTGCAATGTGCACGCACACACACACACACACACACGTTATACTTGGTAATCCAAAAGATACCTTATGTAAGATTTAATAAAAAGTGGTTAACAATTACCTTCACTCTATTAAGACTGTCTTGTAGAAGTTCTAATCGCAAGCGAGTTGCATGAATCACTGTGAAACCCTCTTCATTCTCGCCTTCTTTTTCAATTCCCTCATCCACCTCTCCTACTTCCTTAATTTCTTTAATGGTTTTTGAAGAAGCACCATTCTTCAAAGACTTAGCAACTTGACTTGGATTCCTTCGAGGAGGACCCCAATCATCATCTTCCTCTTGCACTTTCTTCCTCTTCTTGGTACTACTTGTCACTTCTTGGCTTGCTTGCCTGGCAGGTGTACTCTTTACACATTTTGCATGCTTTGGATGTGGGGTTTCCTTTGATGTGTTTGTAACAATCTAAACACATCGACATATACAAGACAGATTGCTATTAAAAAAATCACTAAAAAAGAGTATAATTGGAAAGGTGGAGTGAGATAAAATAAGACTTACACAATCTCTGGCTGGCCACACAATGATGTATCCTTTGGTTTGATTTAACTTGTCGATATCACCATCTTTGAGGGGAAAAGGAAGAGGAACTTCTCCCACTTCAACATCTTCTATCGACACACCAACATGACCAAGTGTCAAAGCAATTCCATGGATAATATCCACGATGGGGTCTATATACAAAACGGTCACAGTAGCTACCTTGGTATCACTGAACATCAAGGATACTTGTGTCCCTCTTTGGAATTAGAGAGACGCCATGAGAAGTAACATGAGAAAAATGAGAATGAACAAGGAAGAAAGAATCCTAAAAGATATAAGAAAGAAAAAGATAAAAATAGAGAAAAAAAAGCAATAGATATAAATAGAGGGATATATATAAATAAAGAAAAAAAGATTAAATTAAAAAATGAGGGTGAAGGAACAAACAAAGAAGAAGAGAAGAAACAATGAAGAAAAGAGAGGAGAAGAAAAGGTATATAGAGAGGAAAAAATAGAGTGAAGAAAGGGTTGGTAAGAGAGAGAGAGAGAGAGAGAGGGCTATCCTTTTAGAATTTAGGGAGGGAGAGAACCTCTGAGAGAGAGAGAGGATGAGTCTGTGAGAGTTTTTCTTTTAAAGAGGGGAGGGGGCGTTTTGCTGTTAGGAGGGAGGGGGGATGGAGAGGGCATTTTGCTTTTAAAGGGGGGGGGGGGGAGAGGGCATTTTGCTTTTAGGGTGAGGGGGGGAGAGGAGAGGAGGGGGGCACATTTTGTTTTAGGAGGGGAGAGAGGAATGCCACGTTGTTTTTAGTGGGGGGAGGCCTGCCGCATTGTAGGGAGGGGGATGCGTTTTGTTGGGGAGGGGGAGAGAATTCAGTGGGCAACCCCACTAAGGGCGACGACTGCCCCTTAGTGGGGTTGCCCCACTAAGGGTGACCATCGCCCCTAGTAGGGTGACACAGGGGTGATTAAGGGTAACAATCACCCTTATTCCACTTCCCCCCTTAGTCCACCCCCCTTAGTAGGGTGACTAAGGGCGACGGTTGCCCTTAGTCCAAGGGCGACATCCCCTTTAGTGGGGGGTGGGGGTCGCCCCCCCTAAGGGTGACCGTCACCCTTAGTGGGGGATGGGGGTCACCAACTAGGGGTACCCACCCACTCGGGAGGTCACCCACTCGGGAGGTCACCCTTAGTCACCCCCCTCCCCATATTTTTAAGTTATGGTATTTTGAAAATGGGGGGGTCACCCTTAGTCACCCCCCTATAATTCTAAGTTATGGTATACATGCTAAGCATGACATGTATAGTTGCAATTATGCATGTGCACATGTGTGTTACATTCCTCCACAATGTGGTGATACTGCATTGTGTTACACATTTAAGGACCTTCGAAGAATAGAGGAGTATGATGTAACCAGTAAGCTTCTTTGTCTCTCTATGTCAAAAAATAAGTGAAGACCTTTATAAGTTTGTACATTGTAAGCATAAGAACGTTTGGAAGGCTACTAACCTTCCCAACCTTAATAAAAACTATGGCAAAACCTAAAGGAGAGACCCTTATTATTATGATGATAACAGTGACCATGATGATGATAGACATGCCCAAATGTTACATTTTGAATCTTTTCAAATTCTCCCATGCATTGTTGGGCAATACAAGGATGCACTCTTTATTTGAAATAAAAATGGATGGAATCATAAAAGAGATGACAAAAAGGTTATAGCTTAAATTGGAATCATAACAGAGATATAAAGGTTATGTAATCATTATGTGAGAGTTAGTTATGGAATAATCATTAGATAGTAGTTAGTTATGGAATAATCATTATATAAGAGTTAGTTATGTAATAATCATTATATAGGAGTTAGTTATGGAATAATCATTAAATGAGAGGTAGTTATGTGGGCATTTATTGTACAGTATAATTATTGAAAACGAATTTTAGATTTTGTGTATTAATGAAATTATTTATAATGATTTTTTGAAAATGAGTATAAATTTTAAATGTTTTTCTAATAAGTATAGAATTCGTGTTGACTTTGTCATTAGTTTTTTGTATGTTTGTGAGATGGTTTTTTGAGAGCTTGTGTGTTTTTGAGCTGGTTTTTTGAGAGCTTTTCTTGCCATGGAGAGCACTTCTTTTCACATTTTTGTGGGAGGTTTGAAGAGTGATCCTATTGTTAGAACTATATA
Source organism: Cibotium barometz (assembly GCF_041138505.1). Classification (NCBI taxonomy): domain Eukaryota; kingdom Viridiplantae; phylum Streptophyta; class Polypodiopsida; order Cyatheales; family Cibotiaceae; genus Cibotium; species Cibotium barometz. The sequence continues at coordinate 53,860,216 of NC_141050.1, forward strand.
GGGTCATTATTATATTACTAAAGCTAATGATTTCTATGGAATATTATGTTCTCACTCTGGATTGAAAGTTTTTGCAATCAAACCATAAGAGCTCATGAAAATTGTAACTTGTGAAATGAAAGAGGAGGACGCAGTGGTACAAGTGCTTTTTTGGCAGATGATTAACAATGTTGTGGTCCAAAAAGGCTTCTCCAAGCCAGATTTTTTTTGGCTTCATGGTGGCTGATGAGCCTGGAGCCAACTAGACTCAGGATAGTTAGGACAATCTATAATAATGGACCAGAGAATATATTGGAAGGTCATGAGCGCTCGTGTCTTTTTCATTTGGGAACAAAGCTTGAACATCCATACAGCACAATATGTAGTTAGGAATTTTCAGGAAGAGCACAAGCAACTATGTCGTTAGTGGCGTTGTGCATTGAGTGAGGAAGAGGCACTGGGGGCTCCTTCGTCTCTCCAGCAATATATCTGAAACTTTGCCAAGTACCGACGATGACGCTTCCAATCTTCATGTTCCACACAAACAAATCTCAAGAATCAATAGGCTCATCCGCTAGCATCTTTGTCCAAAGATTACGGGTCTGTGCCGTGATTCTAAGATGTTATGTTGCACCTCTACCTGTTTTGTTGCATAATTCTTTGCAAACCCTTTCCAAAGGGTTTCCTTCAAAGTATAGCTAGGGCCATTAGAGATGAAAAAGGTAGTTGATGGTCTCATGAGGAGGCTTGTAAGGAAGAGAATGATAGAGAGGGAGAGAAATACAATGAGAGAGTGACGGAGGCAACAAGATTTGGAAGTGAGGATTAGAGTAAGAGGCAGGGGGTCAAATTTATAGATACACAAAGCAAAAAGCAAAAAGCTACTTTACATGGTTACCCACTAAATTTAGAAAAGTAGATGCATGGCTTTTCCCTAAATTTAGAAAAGTACATGCATGGCTTTTCCCTAAATTTAGAAAAGTAGATGCATGTCTACCCACTTTTTTTATTAAAAGTAGATGAATGGAATGAACACATTCAAGCCATTGACATATAACCATATTAATTGTCTTGCTAAAACATTAAAAAAAATAAAAAGTAAATAGTCCTTGCTAGAGAATTGAGACATCGGATATTTTATTATTGCAACATGAAGGATCTTTTCAAAACTATAGTACATAATCATCAACAGTACTAGGTTCTTTTCACATTGTTCTCCTGCTCTGCTGCTGCTGAACATTCTCATTAGGTCCTCCTTTTTTAGAGTAGGTTGATGTATAAACATATTATGGTTCACGTCTAACCCAAAGATACACAAATATACAAAGTAAAGGTGCTTGCATGCACAATATGGTCATCTAGCACCTACCTTGATTTGAAAATCGAGACATGTGCATGATGGATTCTTTCCCATAGTCACTCAGTATTTTTCATTGCGCACTAGTGATTCCTTAGTATCAGTTACCAACACTTCCATCTGCACGACCTTAATAACAAAATACTCAAAGACCGTAGCGGTACTTGAAATTGCCGAATCTATTCTCATGGCTGCCATATCTGATATGCCACTTATGTTGATTGTTGGCATACATCATTTACTTCCTGACATTGTCCCTTTTTCAACACAACCCCACCAGTCTCCAATTCTCAGATCTCATCCACAGTCAGGTTTGTACCTCATCCCACTGGGGGGTCTAGCAGGTGATTGAAAGATGGTGTTACATACTCTCCAACTATGATCCACACTGCTATTACAAAACCACATGAACTAATGCCTTTTTCCCCCAAACCATTCTCTCATACCATAGAAAGAAGGAGCTTGAACACCTTGCTCGCAGTCCTTGATGCTCTTTTTGCACTTTCCATCTTGGCCACCTAACCATCCATGGCAAGTTACCTTGTTATGTAGAGATGTTCGACGTATAATCCACATTGAATCATGTATGTCACTGTCCACAATTTCCTGCACCTTTGCTTCAGTTGTCTCTCCCTTTGCATTTTTTTGAAGGAATACTGGGTGGAAAGCTTAATCTCCTACCTTGTTTCTTGCATGGCTGGTTTTTTGTGATATACTCTGGATGATGTGATGAGTTATCTTCCTCAAGATTTATAACTGTGGGTTTTCGATGCTGGCTAACAGTAATGTTATCACCAAAAAGTTTGGTTGCACATTTGGGGCTTGTTATGTTTTGGCCTTCTCCATCAACTTTGTTATTGTAGGCCATGCTCCGTGATATTGACCTTGCACGGATGCATGCTTCTTTGTGGATTAAAAGAGGGTACTAGGAAGGTCTGAAATAGCTGCATCATATAAAGAGATGGTTGCCAATGACATATCATTGCATGTGAGTACAATTAACAAGGTGACTAATTTCAAGACTTATAAATACAAGTTATCTACTATGCCTTGCGTAAGAAGCAATGAAGAATGTAAATTTATTAAGGTCAATAATTTATCAATTATGATTGAGATAATGGTCTAATTATTTGAGAGGAAGAGGGAGTGAGAGAGATAAGAACATGACGATGTTATTCAAAACATACAATAAACCAAGAATTTGACATAATTAATCAAAACAACAACAAACCCACAATTAATACAAAAGACAAGGTGATTCATAGTTGAAACCCACAATTAATACAAAAGACAAGGTGATCCATAGTTGAAACCACTTTATTCCAAAAAAAGGTTATTACATAGGCTACTGCAATCTAACATTGTTTAAAATTGAAAACATGCTATAACTACCTCTATGGATCCTACACCTATATACTTTTTTCGGCTACTTTATTCTTTAACTCCTCTTTCTTGGCATCGATGTTGGACACACTAAACCACAACGCTTGGAAGCCTAGTTTTGATTGTTGAGCATTGTAATTTTTTATTTTATGTGTGTGTTGTCGATTATCTATTAAAGGCACACTAGGAGACTTTATGTTAAGGTTACTATCAATGGCTAAGTGTTTGTACTAGTGTAGGTCCCCTAGAATGCTTGAGGACCTAATTTTTGAGCTATGGCCACCCAAGGGTGTAAACCCTAAAAATAAATTAGATAAGGCTTCTTGTAACCAAAACCTCTCATTCTCTTATGCATAATCTAAGAGTCTCTTGCCTCTTGCCTATCTCTTGCTTATTTTGATTAGAGCTCTTATATATGCTCATTGCATGTGTGTGTGTGTGTGTGTGTGTGTGTGTGTGTGTGTGTGAGAGAGAGAGAGAGAGAGAGAGAGAGAGAGAGAGAGAGAGAGGATTGAGTTAGAGGAGGGTTGATTTTCGTTAGTGTGTGTGGTGGCAGCAAATGGTGGAGTGGAGCTCTTGGGTGCTTTTGTGTGGCGACAATGCTACCTATGAGAATCTCAGGCAACTTGCTTCCATGAGGTGAGTGACGCACCTCAATTTGCATTTGTGAGCTAGGCCATGGTATACTAGTTTTTTGGTCAGCAAGAGCCGACATGTGCATCACATTGTTGTTGACATGGCTGTCACTAAGATGATGTAACAACCATGATGTTGAGGTGGTGATCAAAGAGATGAGCTAGCCTTTGGGGGATGCACACGTGGTGATGCCACACCCACATCACCCTCCAAGTGGTATCAATTATATTGTAGGGAATTGCCAACTAATCATCACATGGGCTCGTCTATTTTGAGCACTCAAACCGCTTAGAATTCCATGTCAATGCCAACTCACATTTTTAGCACTCAAACCGCTTAGAATTCCATGTCAATGCCAACTCACATTTGAGATTAGCAGCTCATTAATGATAGGCGAGTTCATCTTTATGGACTGACTCTACACTGTGGTGGCACTAACTATGACCACGGACCTATGCGGTCATGTCATGGACACCTCATGTATATATGCCTATATAGATACACATATAGATACACAGTAACCCCCTCACTACATATTTCATCAGTCAACATTCTCTTGAAAATTAGCTAAACGAAACTCCCTTCACTAGGAGCACATAGGTTTGGCCGATTCAACATACTTTTTTAAGAAGATTACCTAGGATTTCTTACTATTCAAAAACCTCATATGTAACCCGATAAAACATTGGTATATGCCTAAATTAATTGAAGCTGCACAAAGATCATTTCCGGTGCCTATTTGGAGCAATTTTTTAAAGCTTCTTTTGAAACATGGTATGATGCTAGAGGGGTTGTAATGTCTACACGGTAGTAACCACTTTATACAAGGCGAGGTGGCATGGTAAAGTACTCACTCATCTACTAATATCTCAAAATTTTTTCAAGTTTCTTTCTTGTAATATCTTTGAAATTCAATTAAAATAACAATCTAATCTTTTGTTTTAGCCAATGTTTTTTTACTTGTAACGTTATCTTCTGTACTTTTCTGATATCCTTGAGAAATTAGAAAAATGGTCGAAACTTGCTAGATCTTCTCGAGCAAATGCCGGATTTGTTCGAGGGTCACGAAGAGCACCACGGTGAAGGGTCCTTGCCTCATCACGGTGGGCACAAACCCTTTATACAGAGCCATGGGGCCTTCAGATTCCACGGTCTTGAGGACGCAGTCAAGCGCCCCTTTGTAGGCGGCCTCATGCCCCGCCTCTGTCTTCATGTTCATGATGCGCGTCTTGATGACGTCGATGGGATTCGAGGCCACGGAGGCCACGAGCCCCGCTGTGCAGCTAGCGGCGACGTGAGTGGTTAGCCCGTCCTTCATCAAGCGGCTTTGAATGAGGCTCTCCTTGGCCTGGTCGTAGGTGGCGAGCTGCGAGGCGGTCACCACCATAGCCCGCTGGACGGTGAGGGAGGAGCCCCGCCAAAGGGACGTCAGGCCCTCCTGCCGCACCATTCTGGCCAGCGCGTCCCCCACGCCGGAGTAATTGCGCCTCTGCTGGGCGGGCAGGCGGCCGTCTGCCTGCATCCTCACCATGGCCACGTCGGCCGGGTTCCCCACGGCGGCTCCCACAGCTCCAGCAACCAGGCCGGCCCCAATCTTTTTCAGCACGGGAAAACCTCCTTCCAAAGGGGGCTTGCTCCATTTCTGCTTGAGCAGCTCATAGAGGCCCATGCGCGTGGTGGAGTAGAGGCATTGTCTGAGCACGGTAGCGGAGATCCCTGAAAACAGGGCCTGCAGGCCCTCCGCCTGTGCAATTCGGACCCCGACGCCGATTGGGCCCGAGGCAGAGCGCAGCGCTGCTATGTGGCTGGACGAGGAGGGGGCGGACACCAAGGGAATGCGGCTGGATGCTGAGCGACGCTTTCGCCCTGCAGCTGCATGCGGACCTTGATGAGGTCGAGTGGGTGGGTTGAACAGCCCGCCACCACCGAGGCCAGGCCGCCTTCCACGAACCCTTTTACGCCCATGGCAAGGTCAGCACAGGGAACAAGCTCTAACGAGGGAAAGTGCAAGGGGGAGCAAGAATTGCTGAGAAAGGGCAAGTAGGGGTGAGGACTCAGGAGGATGTTGCGTTGTGTAGATATAGATTCAACAAGCGCGGAGCCTTATATGCCTGTTTTGTCCGACCCCCGTCGAAAAAGTAGCCGGTTGGACAATGTGAGAAAGGTTCAACAATCGTTCCCTTTCAACGTCAATGTTTCGTGTGCTTGGCCGATGCGTCTTTGAGGCTTGTGCAGCACAATGAACACGAAGAAAAACCATTAGCCCTTCGTCTTTTATATATATATATATATTAGTATGCTATTCAACCACATGTACAACGGTCATCCTTTTACACACACCAAAGGAACAACATCCATATTCCCCCACACGACTAGAGTAAAGCTCTTCACTATTTAGCAGGTCCCACCTCTCATCTTTCCACACAAAAGATGACTGATCCCATCTAATATTGTATCCCAGTTGTAAACTGGCTACCAACATAGACTCAGTGGTGGTAAAGCCCTTGGGAGTCTGCTCCTCCATAGCCTCCTTCTTGCTCCATATCTTCACATCAGGCCTCTGTTGAACTGGGTTCTCTATCAAATCCAGGAAGGTGTGTATTGGTTGTTTACTGTGGTACATTCTTTAAGGTTTCCACAATGTTCTCATATTCTCCTTTGTCCACACACTTCAGAAGCACTGCTAGTGCCTCATCATCCTCTACCTTCTTACCAATGGCTACCAGTTGTTGCTTAATGCTTTTGTATTTGTTCGAGTGTGTGGTTAGAGGTTCACTTTCCTTCATGTCAAGCTTATAGAATTGCATCAGCAGATTTATCTCTAAATTTTTTTCTTGAGTGCCAAATAATTTATTGAGTTCATCCCATGCATCTTTAGCCCGTTGTATCCCTACAATGTGTTGAATGATTTCATCATTTAAGCTAAGTGCAATGAGCCCTAATGCTTTCTCATTCATGTTGCTCCACTTATTGTCCCCATGCTCCTCTCGACATTCATCTCTTCCCTCAACTAGCCCCCACAGATGTTTCCTCATGAGCAAATACATGGTCTTTGTTTGCCATGTATAAAACTACTCCCCATTAAATTTAGCTATTTCTTGTGCATTGCTCATGATGATATGAAGGGGGTCTTACCTCTTGATCCAATTCAAGATTCAAGGGCAGTGTATACCCTTTTACAATTCAAATCTGATGTTTAATGATGATTACAACAAGTTTATCAGCATGAATTCACCAAAAACTACATAAAGCCCAGGGTAACTGATCGCTGTACTGAATGGTTGGGATATCAAACCATCTCCGAATTTCAATATGAAGTGATAGGGATCTGTATTAGATACCCAATGGTAAATTTGAACCCTCAATTGCACCAAAATGCAATGATTAGTGCTAATTAATAAAATAATCCCCTGTTTTGTGTGTAAAAAATAGAGTGTGCGGGGAGGCCAGATCCGGTGCCTTAGAGTTCAAATGAGCTCAGATCCTTTTTAGAGCATCAATAATAGTTAGTGTAGTAGAGGATCAAGCCAAGAAATAAAAGATTTGACCAAACGTTGAATGCTTAATCTCTGTTTTACCAAAGTCACTTGCATATTTGATACAGAGCTTGATGCCGCTTCTTCTTCAGGAATTTCACAACTCTGAGATCACCAGCATATAGAGCACTCTTGAAAACCCTTGGGGCTAAGAGGAATTAGACCAATTCCATTGGTGTAAGTGGAGATCTAAGTTTTCCTTCAGAAATGGAGCGTCGGTGAAATCACGATTTTCTGCATACCTGCACGGCGGTTTGACGTTTTGATTCGATGGGTTGATGCTTGGGGGCTGTGGCTAGCTATGGCTAAAAGCGCTTGAGCCAATTTTGAGGCTAGAGAGAGACGGAGCTCCTCCACCAGCTGGGGGTGCAGAGAATGGTTGAAAAAGAGGCTAAAAAGTGATTATCTTCTCCTAATTATTATTAATAGAGTGATTAGCAAGATAATTAGGCACAAAAATTGGATGAATCCTAAGCTTGGCTCTGATACCATGTTAAAATGCAAGAAAGATGATGAGCTATGGTGGATCAAATGCAAGAATCAACATAATTAGCATGTGTGAGCTCGCAATTAATCTAATACAATAATGTAGGCATGGGTACTCAAAAACCAGCTAATAGTCATTAGGCCAATGCCTCAGTTTATCGGGTTTACATCCACAAGATGCCAAGCATGTAATCCCATTGATTTCTCCTTGATTTGTGCCACCTCCCCTACATGTGGGGGCACCTTTTCCTAGAATCTTTCCACACCCCTATATTCACTCATGCTACCCTTGATTCTCTCATTAGATACCTCTCACCTTTTCACTGCTGCTACCCACTCAATTATAGACTCCCTTTTACAGTCTCTTGCTAAGGGCACACACCCATTCACTTGCATATTTCAACAGTATCTAGGAAGGACCAATGCACCCTATCATAGGCTTTTCCGTTGTAATAGCAAACACTTCTACCGTGACCTCTGAGACACTTCTTTGCCCATCATAGCAGCATAGATGTTATCATAAATAAACCTCCCTTTTATAAACCCATGTTGCCTTTTGGATATCACCTCTTACAGAATAGAGCCAATCCTATTTTGGATTGGCTCCCTTTTATAAACCCATATCACCTTTTGGATATCACCTCTTGCAGAATAGAGCCAATCCTCAAAGCTATGACCTTGGCCAAGAGTTTATAAATAACTGTGAGTAAAGTAATAGGTCTCTAGTGACTAAACCTATGGCAAACTTCCTCTTTGGGCATTAGCTTCACAATCCGCTCTTTCAAGTCCTTGTCCATCATCCCTATGGCAAATGCCTCCTTGCATTTAGTCCACACCATATATTATAGTGATGGCCAAAAAGCTATGAAAAACTCTAGAGTCAATCCATCCCACCCTGGAAATTTCTCCTCACCTAGATTCTGTAGTAAGGCTATCCAACATTCCTCCAACTCCAAGGCTCTCTCCATCTAGTTGGCCTTATTAGACTCCACCCCCTAATTAATCATTCTCAGCATAATCCCCCCTCTACGTGGATCCTTCGTTGACAGCTGTCTTCTTTCAGACTCAGAGTAGCCCCTAGAAGACTCACCCACTTTTGAGATATTATTTAATATCCCCAATCTCATGTCCCCTCTCATCCCTAATCTGCCCCATTACCTCCTTGCCCCCTTTTTCATTAGTTAATTTGAACATGTATTTGGTAGGTTTTCTCTTGTAGTTGAAAGCTCTCCATCTATCCCCCCTTTCCCCTTCTCTAGCCATCCTATCATCTTCTTTCTAGTGGAGCTTGGCACCAAGCATACTAATTAACTTCAGAACCAGACAAGCCACCCCTCCCCCTCCTCCACTGCAAGTGCTCCATCAACTCTCCCGGCCTGCCTCTTCTCCTTTGCTCTCAATTTCCCTACCCTTCTAATAACTCCTTGCATTTCATTAGCAAACCATCTCCAAGATCCATTATCCCTACCCTTGCACCTCAACCTTCTAATCACCTCCTCAGTGAGGGTTACAAACATATCATCCTTCAATAACAAGTTATTAACTCTCAGTTTCCTGGTAGGGAGCTGTCTCAGTTCTTCTTCCCCCCCTCCATCCACATGCCATCTCCAATTTAGTGGCATGTGATCAGATAGTGCTAAGAAGGGATTCATTTTTATGTAAACAATATGAGGCAGCTAGAAAGCTTGTTGCAAAGAAGACTCTATCCAACCTGGAAGAAGACTTAGTATATTGTAAGCTGAAATAGGTGTGCCTAGGTTCAGATCCCCACTCCCCTACTCCTTCCCATCTACTAGTCCTAGCTTATTTCTCAACATTTCCCACCTCTTCTTGTCCTGTTCCGTCTGCACATTACTCCCTCCACATCTATCTACATGCTTCTCCACCATATTAAAATAGCCCATCAAAATGCATGGACATTGATCATCCAACCTTGTAATCCATTTCCACATTTCCCCTCTTACTTTATGGTTATCGGCACCATATACATTAATCACTCACACCGTCTCCCCTCAGCCCCGACTTTCTATCACCAAAATTCTGCCATTTGGGTGGTTTGCTATAATACTAGGTTTTAGTCCCTTCTTAATAATGGTCATAACCCCACTAAACGTTACTTTAGTCCCCCCATACATAATCGTCCAATTCCTATATCAATACTTCCTCAAGCACTTCACCCCAAACAAGTTATGTTCTTGTATTGCCACCACTGAAAGTCTCCATTCCTTAACTAATCTCCAAAATGCTGCATTCTTTCTTCTATCTCTTAGCCCCTTGACATTCCAAGTACACCCCCTCACTTCACTCATTTTACTCATTTCAGGGTAGGGCAGGAACCATATCCATGTCAGTCTCGTCATCAATCGTTACTCCCGCCCCTGGGTCTTCTGTCTCTAACTGAATGGTTCTCCATGCACTCTCCACTTGCTAGTTAAACCTATCGATAGTAGATAAAGTTTCACTATAATCAAATCCTAAAGAGCTAAAAGGGTTAGAGTAAATAGGGGCCCAAACCCCTCTTTAGCTTTCACACTAGAAATTGAGTGTTATTGAGGATGAATTCATGGAATATTTAATATATTCCCATGTTGTGTAATTATGGATTCTTATAAGAATTTATGGAATATTTATATTCCTAGGTTTTTATGTTATGAATTCTTCTAGACGGGTCTAGATTGGGAAGCCTTTCGAAATAACCCGAGCGATTGTAGCTTACTTTACGTGTACATGGGTGAATCCGTACATGCATGGAAAGTATTGCTTGCATTGTCTTGTTGATATGAAATTTTATATGGATGTTTATTTCTTGTTTATTTTAACAATTAATTTATTAATTGATTGGCTAGTTGATGCAAATGTAGATCATTGGACTGGATAATGAAGGTGAGTTGGTGACGATCAGGAAATATTCTTTGAGATGACATATTTTGAATATCAATTAATGTTTGATTTTGTGATGACAAGTGCCATTAATTTATTTGGACGCTATTCATATTTATTAGCAATGTATATATAATAATTGGGACATGTGAAAGCTCCCTAGTGCACATTTTAATTTTCAAGACATGTGTACTTTTATAAGGTTCAAGGCTCACACCTATTTTTAAAAGGAGGCCTAGCTTGCATGCTCAAGAAAGCTATTTTTGAAGCAAACCACTTTTGAAGAATACTTTTCTTGAGGAAGTTGACATTTTTGTAAAAGTATACTATTTTTGAGCCCCAAAGGCTACTCATCATGAAATATATTTAAGTACACCAAGAGGAAGTGTGGGCTCACTCTTGTGTGGGGGAAGATTGGACCCAATATTGAGTATTGAGTACATTGTTTGTTCTATTTATTTTCTAATATTTTATTTCTTGCAATCATTTTGATGGGTTTATGTCAACCTCCCACATTAGTGGTATCAGAGCGATTTGATTGGACCCAATATTGAGTATTGAGTACATTGTTTGTTCTATTTATTTTCCAATATTTTATTTCTTGTAATCATTTTGATGGGTTTATGTCAACCTCCCACATTAGTGGTATCAGAGCCATTTAAGTGCGGTTGAGTGAAGCCATGAAGAGCTAGTGGATAAAGAGGTGGGAAAGCTTGGCCTAAGATAAAAAATTTCATTCAAAGCATACAAAAGCCTAAGGTTTTTCAAGAAAGCTTAATTTCTACCCAACGGGTAACAAAAACCCCATAATTCTATTACCCAATGGTCCATCCAAGGTGTAAAACCACTTGTCCACTTTCAAAACCACTTCAAATCCAAAAATGGTTTTTCTATTTTCAATCCCTCCTTCTGATTAGACACCATAGATGGATTTGCCTCATCTTCTTGGAGGCCGAGAAACCACCCTCAGTATCTCTTTTTGATTCAATTCATCTTCCCTTTCTCGCTAACGGCACATGGGGACTCTCTCTTCCTCCTAAGTTACTTTATTAAAAAATGTATGCACACTGTGTGTTACCATCATAAACTTTTTATTAAGATTTACTTAGTAAAGCTTAAAGCTTTCTTAAAGCTATTTAAACTTATCTTTTTTTTTAAAGCTTATAGAAACTTTCTTATAAAATTTCCCAACCCCATCCAAAATTTTCAAAAAAACAATTGTTGCCTAAAGCCTAAATTAGCCTCTGCAAATTTAGCCATAGTTCCAAAAATTTCAGAACCCCAAAATATCTTTTTATTTCTCCATAAACCCTTTATTTACCCAAAAATGCCCTTTTCATGCCTAAAAATTCCCAAACAATAGCTAGAAAATTACATAAAAATTCTTGGATTTTTTTCAAAATTTTTGAGAGTTTTCCCAAGCATTCAAGCCAAGTTCTAGCTACCTAACCCTATCAATTCAAGACTCTTCTTCACAAACCCATGAATTCGAGAGTTGATTTCAACCAACCCATCAACAACGCTCCTACCAATGAACATGCCAATACACGAGATGGTGGATTTACAAGCTCACCACTTCCAACACCAACTTTTTAAGATTGCATTCAGCTTCTCGAGCAACTACTTCAAGATGAACAACAAAAGCCTCGCTCTTGTGAGCAACGATTTGATGTGGTAATGAAGCTGCTACTCCACAAATTGAAGATGTCCGCATTACCAAAATCATCAAGGCTACATTCGACACTCAGCAAACAAAAAAGTACAGTAAGATTAGCCATGCGTACTTTTTCTTTTATCAAAACTGATGCTCATCTCGTACTTTCATGGTTAAGTCAATTGGTGGATGATTATTTTTCTGAGGAGACCTTATCAAAAAGAGATAAGATCAAATGTGCTGCCACCACATGGTTGACCGTGCATCATTATGGTGGAATGTTCTTTATAAAAGTAGTGATAAACCAACTACTTGGGTAGACTTCCAACGTAAAGTGAAGTCTAGCTTTTTGCCACCTCAGTTTACTCTCAAAGCATGGATATTTTGACCATGTCTGATCGTGAGATGATATCACAATACATGGAGAGATTTTGGCAATTGTACTTCAACTCCGTATGCTTGAAGAAGTCCCTGAAGATACAATTCAATGTCGTTATGCCTCTAAGAGACTATTCAAGCTGAGGTAAATATGTTTAAACCTTCTACACTTGATGAAGCTATTTCTTTAGCCCATGATGCAGAATGCAAAAGAGGTAAAATCAATGGTCATGATATTACTTTGTTGCATGATAATGTGATTTTATTTCAGAACACATTGTTAAAAAGTTACAATTAGTAACACATGCATCACTTTATAAGGTTAAATCTACATTCTAAGGTACACATTACAACGGTACCAAGTAAATTAGGCAACAAGAAATTATCATTGGTCCTTATAAAGAGAAAAGGGGTTTCTTAATTGCACCATTGCACATTAGTGATATAATTTTGGTATTCTTTTTCGTCATTAATTCAACCCTTAAATTGATTATGACACACACACGATGTGGATCACACACCAAAACAAAACTTTAACTCTTCAAAGTGATTCCACAAATGAAATTTTTCCACTACTATCACACACACAAGCTAAATTTGCTTTACATAAACGAGACCGTCCAGAAAACTGAGAACTCATGAGAGGAATTATGCCGTCATGACTTGGAGTTACTCTCAGTAGTGTATGCTCTGAAGTTGTGGAGACATTATCTTTTGGGACAAAGATTCACCTTGATGAGACAGATCATCAAAGTCTAAAGTGGATCTTCACCCAAAGGGATATCAACATGCATCAAAGGAGATGGATGCAGACCTTGCAGGAATTTGATTTTGAAATAAAGTATCGGCCGGGGAAAGAAAATGTGGTTGCAGATGCGCTCAGCAGAAAAGCCTCCTTGCTTGCAATTATAGTGGTGTCAAATCCATGATCAATGAAGCAAAGGAGAAAATTATGCAGGACAAATTCTTTGCCCCTACTATTGCTACCCTTCTGATGATGTAGGAAAGCAAGACTACTCAAGAAATGAGTCGAGTTCTTGGATACAAACTAGATGAAGGATGCATGTATTATAATAATCGGCTATGTATCCCCAATGATGCAGGAATAAAGGGAAGAATTTCGAGAGAAGCCCATGATAGCATGATAGCTGGACATCCAGGGTTTATAAAAACCTATATGTCTGTGAAGAAAAGCTTCTTCTGGCCAAGACTCAAAAAGGATGTACTTGATCATGTAAGAAAATGCTTAATGTACCAAAGAGTCAAGATGACAGGGAAATTGCACCCTCTAGACATTCCACAGATGAAGTGAGAATGCATCAGTATGGACTTTGTCACTGGATTACCTTCAGTGCAATCAGGTTACAACTCTATTTTTGTGGTAGTTGACAGGCTAACCAAAGTTACCCATCTGATTCCAGTGAAAGAAACATACTCTGCAGTGGATGTTGCCAGAGTTTTCCTTAAGGAGATCTTTAGATTGCATGGTTTACCCAAGAGGATAGTAAGTGACCGAGATCCCAAATTCACATCAAAATTTTGGATTGCATTCTTTGAAGCAGTAGGAACTTTCTTGGATCTCAGCACAGCCTACCACCTCGAAACAGATGGCCAGATGATGGAAGGAGTGAATCAAGTAATTGAAGATATCCTTCGGTCATGCTGCAGAGCAGGGAACCCAAGAAGTGGTTAAGTCATTTGCATCTGGTTGAATTTGCTTACAATGATTCTTATCATCGGAGCATTGGGATGAGTTTGTATGGACAAGATTGCCTTACACCGTTGACTTGGTCTGACCCATTGATCAAAGTCGAAATGTCTAAACAAATGCTTGATGACATGGACTAGCAGATGCAATCAGTCTGTAAAGATATAAAGGCAGCCCAAGATAGGCAAAAGCAGTATGCAGATAAAAAGAGATCCGAGAGAGTGTTTGAAGAATCAGATATGGTCTTTATTCGAGTACGACCAAAAAGAAGTTCTTTATCCTTAGGAAAGTACAAGAAGCTCTCTCCCAGATACTGTGGGCCATATGCTGTCATAAAGAAAGTGGGCGAGCTAGCCTACAGACTTCTTCTACCTCCCCATCTCAAGATACATGATGTATTCCATGTCAGTTTGCTTAAGAAGTATGTATCTAGCCCGAATCATGTGCTTGGTGATGAGCAATTGATCTCTCCGACTCAAGGCCAGATGGTGTTCCAACCTGAGAAAATCCTTGACGTTCGGGAGAAGATTCTCAGGAGCAGAGTCCTTAGAGAATTCTTAGTAAAGTGGAAGTTCTTCCCTCTCTAGAAGACGCTATCTGGGAGAAGGAAGAAGAGTTGGCGAAGGATTACCCTCACTTTGCGAGATGAGGACATCTCGCGTTTTTCAAGTGGGAGAGGATGTAAGATTCCTCCTCCGCCTGAATATCAATGTAAGGTCCCTCCTAAGCCATGTATGTATGTGTCTCTTTTAATATAGAATTCAATAAGGAAAGAGAGTGTAATTAGAGAAGAGTGAGACAACAAGGCTAGAAACATTAGAAAAGTGTTAGAATAAAAATATTAGCTCCAAAAATTCAAAAGAAATAAGAACATAAGAATAGTTCTATTAAGAGATAAGTATCCCCAAAAATAGAATTTCGAATTTAGGTGATAAGAGGGCATATTTAGAGTACTTTTACACATTTAGAGTCCATGCATACTAAAAATGTGCAAAAACAACGCGTTTCTAAAGATGGCACGTTTGTGGCTATATACAGACGTTTTTGCCTATTCTGCCCGCGCTGGCTTGTAGACCAGATTGCTTCCCGTTCTTTTAACTGGTTATATGACCATATTCTGAGTTCTTATTAGAGAGTTATGGTCAAAACAAATTGCTGTTTCTCTCAGGGTCTCTACACAGAGAAAACTGTGAGAAGGCAGCAAGTAGCCTCAAGGTAATCCTAGAGTTTGAGATGTATATATCCCTTCATTCTTATCTAATATCTTAGAAAAGAAGCTTAGATTGCTATGGTCTTTCGGAGGAAGATACCAAAACTCCATAGCTTTTCTTTTAGAGAAAGAATAGTATCTCATATCCCTGTAAGAGAAGAAGACTGTTTTGCCATAGACCTTAGAAAGAGAGAAGAGTCACAGTATGAGTAAGAGGAGATAAAGCTTGAAGATTATTGGATGATTTCAATCAAAGACAAAGTATTAGAAGATTCTATTTTTATATGTCAAGTTCTAAAGCTCTTATTAACGAGCAAAGGCAACGATAAACGACAAATTTCTATAAGGTATATACATATTTTGTTTTTCAATTATATATCATTCTTAGGGGTTGAGGTATGGCCCCGGCTTCTCTATTAATTATTAATTAGTGATCTATTTGATTGATTTACTATTTAAAGTTTGTATTCTTTTAAATAATAGTATATGCCTTAAATAAAGAATGTCTTATCTCAAGTTGAAATGCTAAAATCTTTGTGAAAAGGATTGTTTTCTTAAGAAGGTAACATAGATTCTAGTCCTATGGTTTAGTGAGTAAATGGATTGTTATCTTGGTTAAATTAAGGTACAGGTACAACTTCTCCCTGCCATTGGTGGGAATTCCTCTTTCATCACATAAAAGTTTATCTATACAAAAAAATAAATTTAACTAAAATCTTTCATAAATTATACATTATTTTAGCATTCCAATTTTATTCTCTAAATCATTGGAATACATGGATTTCCAATGTCTTGGGGATTCCTCTTTTAACATAAAAATAAATTACCAAAAAATTCTCTTTTTCTTGATTTACTAATTATGCATAATCATAAAAATAAATTTCTTCATGAGATTACAATGAGAATCATTCAATTAATCTAGAATGATAATTCCTAGAATATGGTAGGAAGTCCTCTTTTCATATTATGAATGAAAATGTTTTATGTGTTTATTTTACAAAAATTTTACCATAGCACCGTTACTATTACTGATAATTCTCAATTTAATTGAGAGAATGAAGTTTAATATTATTAGTATGATTAGAATGACCACTAATTGGATCATTATCCAATTATGGATTGATTCATGATTTCTCTATGAAATAAATATCATAAAAGTATTAAAAAGTCATTATTTTGGCCTCCAATTAGACAAGCATAAAAATTACTTTTGGATTAGAGAAATGCTTCATGAGAAGCTTCATTTGGATTGAGAATAGGTCATAGGAATGACCTTTCTTTGGGGGGGGAAGAGAGAGAAATGCTTAAAAACCATTAAAATTAAGCATAAATAAAAATTTATGAGTTTCTTTATTACAATACATTAAAACATTTCAATAATATTCAAAAGCCATTCAAATTAAAGCTTCTCAAGCTTGAGAGGGGTTGAGAAGAAAGAAACATTTAGAAATTATAGAAAAAAGACCACAATCCACTCTTTACCTCCTCAAATGCTTGATTCTTTAGTCATTATAGAGGCCCCCAACCAATCAACTGGTTTGGTATGTCGTAGGAGTCACCAAGGAAGATTGAAGAGAGAGAGAAGCTCCAATCTCTTCAATTTTGTAGAGGTTTTTAGAAGATAATAGAAATTAAGCTTAGTTTAGAGTAATACCGACATAATTTTGTTTACAGATAATAATATAAAGGAATGAGGGTTTATTTATAGGAGAGGGAGGCCACTAACTGAGTCCAACTGAGTTCTAGAATTTTTCAGCTTTAGTTTGGCTGAATTTGGACAAGTTTTGGACTAGTTTGGCTCCCTTTTTGATTTGTTTTTATTTAGGAGAGAGGAGAGACAAAAATATCCAATTATTTTTGAGTTTTAAACTCATCTAAACATGTGAAATAGGTGCCTCCTTAAAAGTCTCCCTTTTCCTTACACATGTGTAAAAAATGCATGATTACTCCAAAATATCTCTTTTTTTTATTAATACACCATAATTTTTAACTAATAATCCTAGTACTTGGTTACAACTCTTCATCTTATGTGGGCATTTACTCATTTTTGGGTATTTTCTTTTGTTCTTTGGATCTATCTTGTCCCAACACTTGGATTAATCTTATTGGTCCATAAGAACCTTAATTGGACCATAGTCAAAAAAAATTTAAAAATCTGGACCCTTAGGCTAAGGGTGCAGATTGGACCATAGTCAAAAAAAATTCAAAAATCTGGACCCTTAGGCTAAGGTCTTCTGAATCAATTTTAATTAATTCCAATTTCACCTTGGAAAATCTATTTTGATTTTCTGTTTCAAGGAAATATTTTTTGATATTTAAAAATTTATTTATCCAAAAATATCCCAATTTTGATTTATCACTCTCTAGAATTTTTTATCTCACTAGGCAAAACAAGGAAAATGACATTTTCTTGTATTCAAAATTATAGAATGATTACAAGGGATTGAAGTAGAGGCTTATTTGATTGTAAGGTTCCCCCCTTTTCCAAAAATAGGGGAAACACTTAAGATATTCCACTAAGTCTTATCTTGGAGAAAATTTCCTACTCATCGACACCTTGACCATGCAGAGATTCAAGGATACGATTCATAGGTAAGACCTAATTCTATCCCGCAACAAGGAGAGCGTGGTCTTCTAAAAATCAAATCACCCATAGGGTAATTGATCTCATAAATTGGGCAACTACAAGACTTGATTTCTAGAGGCAACGCTTTTTTCCTCATCCATGCAAGGCACAGCCCGCCGCGCCGGCCTAGTCTTCTAGAATAGAATTACCCAAGAACCTATTTATCTAACGTAGGGCTTTCACTTAATATGTTGGAAAGCTACCTGACTAATCGGGTCCACCCGTCCGTAGGATGGTGCCGTCGGGGCATTCCATCCTCCCACTTTCCACCCTACTCATGCGTCAATTTGTTTTCTAATTAATCCTACCACACTGTTTGACATAAATAAACATGTTCCTTAATTAAGGCCCTTTTCACAAGGTTTGTTAAAATAGCCTTTTTCCACAATACAATAATGCCAAGGACAAGAATTATAAAAACAAAGTTTAAACATGAATCAATTTCATACAAGCCAAACTGGCTCTCTTATTCTTTTCCTTTATACCGCCGATGATCTAGAATTCGGCCTTCCAGCCTCCACATGCTGGGCAAAACCCTACGGGACCATACACCGCGAGGACTCAAGCCGGCCTGTCACCCTCTCAGGCTCCATCGCTCGATCCTCCCGCCCCTTAGAGGGATGTCTGCGCACTAGGGTGGGGTAATTCACCGCACTAGCCTAGGCCCTCAGAACTAGGCAACATCACAATCACTCGCCTCAATCGGCAAACCTCATTCTCCCAATGGTATGAGGGATACCATGGGCCAACTCCGGGCCTTACTAATGTCTCCGCCGTTCGGCTATACAAGCACAAGAACGGGGCAGCGTCAAAATTCAAATATTTCGTGACCAATTCCAGTTACTAAATCCAAAGAATAGACTACCGGAACTAATCTAGTTTTTCCCTGACCAATCTCACAAAGAATCTAGTTGGATAAATGGATAGAAGAAAGGTATATCTGATTCCACTACATGTCTAGAGTTAAACCTTACACTTTCTGGTTATTGTGCCACTTTCTATATTTTTACAGATTGGTAAGCGTAAGGAGGGGACAACCATGGTCTCAGAATCATGGCAAAGGTGCATAGCCCTACCAACACATAGTAGGCATGTGGAAGAGCTTGAAGATGAAGTGAGTATAAAGGAAAATAGCCTCTGTTTTGATGCACGTGAGGAGCAAGAGTGTTTCAGGATCGAGGTGAAGGCAATGACAAGCTTTCAAGTCAGCAAGGAGATGGATATCAACATGAAGTACATGTCACAAGAGGGGCAAAAAATGAAGACATTATAACAATTTTAGATTAGATGACATGCTTGTAATTTTGTAGCAGGCTCTTTTTTAACCAATCTTTATTTAATTGAAATCTTAATATTTTTGCAAACTGTAATTTTTTTGTCTAGCGGTCTAGTGTGAAAAGGCCAAACTTTAAATTTTAACTATATAAATAGCCAAAGGTGCCTTCTTTCTCATTTTCACGCGTTAGAAACCAAGCAGAAGCTCACACTATCTCTTTGCATTCACATGGCTACCCACTTTGACAACTTCTGTGAGTTCCTCTCCACCACCCCGTGGTGGGCGGGCGCAAGAGCAAGATCTTTGTCATGTTCTCTCATGAAGTCGACTTTGAAAAGTCGCTCGTCCTTGCGTCCCAACATTATGAGACACAGATTGCATACATGGAGCAATACTTAGCCCCCCACTCCATCTCCTTTTCTCATTGCCCCAATGATCGATGGGTGCCTGTTGAGCTGCTTATATACATTCAACAATATGCCCACCCCTACATCCAGCACCTTGAACGCTTCATCGACATTTTGCATCCCCGTAGGAGCTTACTGTGCCTTCAAAGCAGGAGGTGGAGGTTGGGAAAGGGCAATTTAGGAACTAGGTTCCTCTCGTGGCTCGCCACTTTTGCGTTCCTCATCAGCGAGACGAGATGAGGATTCGGATGAGGAGGTAGAGATGCCTGCATTGCAGTTGTTGGCAGGGTATTTGAGGGGTGACAAGGAAGTGAAGGCAGTAGGAACGAGTGCTAGTGTGGAACTCCCCACACGAGGAGAGCAAGGTGCTGCCAGAGCTTGAGATCAATCTCTTGAGCACCATTGTGGTGGAAGGTGATGAAGAATACTTATTTCTTCATGACTTTGAAAAGGCAGCTGGCTTGAGAATGGATAAATGCTTGGGCATTATATGCATGCGATGTGAGGTGGACCTTGATACGTCCAACCTCGGTCCTCACCTAGATAGTGCTATATTACCCCTTGGAGAATCTATCACAGAGACAGTTGCTTTGGTCAAGGAAACTGTGGTTGAGACCGCGGAGCAAGTCCTAGTTTTCCAGAGGAGGAATTCACAACCTTAGAAGACAAGCTAGAGGCTGAAAAGGATACCCTTGCTGCTGCTCTGCTGGAGTGATGGAGGAGACCAAAGCACCAAAAAAGGATGAGGCTAAGTCCTCAATTGACCTCTCCGCCCCCACCAGCACTTTGGCAAAAGATGACATTGAGCAAGAGGTAATAATCGACCTTTTACAACCTAGAAACATTTGTAATTATGTATAAGAAAATATTTTGATTTTTCCTTTGATTGCAGAGGGTGGTTAAAATTGACGCATTTGCTGCAGGGAGAGGCGGCGGCAGTAGAGACCAGGCCAAGGTTCATGGACATGATGCTGCGTTGGCGCACTATCTTGGTCGACTCCTGTGGATGGCATCGCCATTATCCACAGGGATTACACCCCTCAATCTGCCTTCACTCTCTTCAGCCCTCTCTAAGGTGCTCTGTGTAGCCTCTACGGCACAGAGCACTAAATCTATAGTTCTGATTAAAAAATCCCTTGCCTTCGATGTTTTTGGTTTTGGATTTAGGGGTAAGCTTCTTGCTCGTATAGGTATAGCCAAAAGCCTAGGCATAGAGGATCCTCAAGAAATAGCCCAATCACTCCTTGAGCACACATATATACCTTCCACATAAAGACCTGAAATTTCTTAGGAATGTAGCTATTCCAAAGGAGTTTCCACCTCTTTTTCCAACAGGAGGGGATGCCAATGTGATGTATTGCAATAAAATTTTGTACATCTTTTCTCTTCAATAGTTTCGTCCTTAAATTTTTCCTTGCATGTTTGATGAATTTTTTCTTTTTATTGAGAAAAGAGGGATCTTTTTCGAGAAAAGAGGGATCTTTTTCGAGAAAAGAGGGATCTTTTTCGTGAACACTGGATATGTGTAACTCCATAATTGGCTTTAGGGAATCAATTAAAGCATTAGCATGCGTTGTCATTGGTGAGGTTGACTATGTATAACTCCATAATTGGCTTTAGGGAATCAAATAAAGCAGTCGCATGCGTTGTCATTGGTGAGGTTGACTGAGCAATAATTGAGTGTAATGATAACAATCAATCTAGTCAAGTAGTGGGAGCAGAATATAATTATAGTGGGGAATGTGATTACTTCTCCTCGAGATATAATGTGGATCTATGGCATCCATGCTTTGTGGAAGCAACGGATCACGTTGAGATCCTGGAGGCTCGAAAGGTAGCCTGGGTTGAACTATTTTAAGTGCGAGGATAGCATTGAGCTGCTGATTGATTAAGTGTGATGCAGGAGATATGTCGGGCTTGGAGCTGCTGCAAACGACTGGGGGCTTGGAGGATGGCAGTGTAGCAGAAGCAACAAAGCAGCCGTGGTCTACACAAGGGGTGGTTGTATCGGAGCTGGCTCTCGACGTTAGTACTGTGACGAGAACGAAGAAGAGCGCAGATGATTGCCCATGCACTCCGCCAGATCATGCAGACTGTCGCCAACTGCGCTCTCGCCTCTTGCCCTCTCGAAGCCCCACCCCAACTGCCGCCGCTGCTTCTCCTAGCGCTGCCGGTGAACTGCGCCACACACCGCATAATCACCGCGAAGAACATGTAAAACAATTGCTCTTTGTCTTCCTTACCAGATGACATGTTGCATCTCAATAAGTGTTATTGCCCCCCGCCCCCCCCCCCCCCCCCCCCCCCCCCCAAAAAAAAAAACTCCTCTATAAATATTTCTTTATCAACAAAAGGACAAATTTCTCTAATTTGTAACTTCTTCTTTTTCTTTTTTTTTTGTCTATTATGTGCTCACCCCATCTTTAGTTCAATCAACATCAAATTCCTATCATTGCATAGGTGATAAAAGTAACGTTAACAGTGTCACAGAAATGGCATCCTCTCTCTAATTGTTTTTATGCTTTATCTTTGCCTTGTAGTGTTTCACACCTCCACCTCTCTCTCTCTCTCTCTCTCTCTCTCTCTCTCTCTCTCTACCATGGGCCACTCCTACACACTACAATAGAATGAGGGTCTAGCGCAACAAAAATAGCAACATTTTTATAACTAGAAGGGTAGGGAGATGCCGGGCTATTTTCGCTGCAATGGGTTCGCTACTAAGTAGCGATACTTCGTTGTCTTGCAAGCGAAATTACGCTGCTCACCAGTGATATTTCGCTACTAAGCAATGAAAGCTCTGCACAACAAAAAAAGAGCTGGGGTAGATTGGGGAGTCTGCATAGGACTCCCTAGTCTGCCCCAGCTCTTTTTTTAAATTAAAACAGTCACAATTTCGGTTTTATGACACAAACACAAACATAAGAAACACATAGATTGTGGAGAATGCAATTGAACCCAAAATTTATTATATTTCACAAAGTGTTGGGCCTTTGGCTATATATGCATAAAATGTTTACAATGAAGAGGTATCTAATTGGAATCCTTATCAGATTCCAAGTGATCATCATCATCATCTTCCTCTTCACTTGCTTGGTGAGCTTCATGCTCATAATCAAGATCCTCCTCTTCATCGTCCCCTTCATCCTACATACATGCCATCAAGCGCAAGGGAAGCAAGGGCATTAAAATACAATTAGACGTAGAAAAGAGAATGGTTTAGGCTCACTTACCTCTTCTGCTTAAGTCCCCAAAACGGACTCATCCAAGCGTATGCCGCGCATACGCATCCACACCATAATTGGACGAGGGGCTCTATACCCATAGTCGTACTCCTCCTTTGTTGGGTCACGCCCAACAACCTCCTTTGTTGGGTCACACCCAACAATCTCCCCCATAATTGGATGAGGGGCTCTATACCCATAGTCGTACTCCTCTTTGTTGGGTCACGCCCAACAATCTCCCTCTACAAAAAATAATTAAGAAAATATACAATTATTTAAAGAAAACAATATAGTACAAAACAAAACGAAAGAGGAGAAGAAATGATTACTTCGAAACGAGCAATAAAGGAGGATTTTTCGTCGGAGCCGAAGTGTGAAGCCCCTCGCTTCCGTAGTCGGGAAGCACTTGCCGCCGCTTGTTATTGACAAGCACCTGGGGGCTTTCTCACGAAGCTACGTGCATGCCTCCACTCCTCAGCCGTGCAAACGCTAGGCTTCTCCAAGTTATTCTCAATTGCTCTCTTGATATTTGCTCTCCTATTAGAGAGCAAAAGCTTGATTCGCCTCTTCATCCACTCCTCAGAGAAGCAAAGACCCGCATGTGGAGCAGGGAACTCCGACTTAAGCACATCGATAACATATTGCTTTGAAAGTTCATCTTGTGCTTTTCACTTTTTGAAGGAGTTCATGAACTTCATGTTTGCAAGTACATGCATGCGGTTCATATCTTGCTTTTCTCGTGCATCCATCACGAGGGAACCATCCACATCCACGTTATATGGTAGGATGCGTGGATCGAATGGTGGAATGGGTCTCCTATGGGCTGGCTCTCATAATGTGTAGATAAAGCGGCCCTCTCTGTTGGGGGGAGACACATCGAGAGACCTAGTGCTGTTTTTGCCAAAGCAAAAGTAGCTTGCTCCCCCCCTCGCTAACACGTCTACTTACCCCCCCAGACTCCCTACTACGTCATCATCGTAGTGAAGATGGATGTGAGTGAGTGGGGGTGGGTCTAATCAAGGAAGGTGGTGTAGGCTCATCACATAACCATATCGTGATGGGCCTACACCACTTGGCCCCGCACCTATCAAAGACGTGGTCTGTCCCGACTGAACAAGTGGGGTAGATTGCCCCCATGGCATCAACTGGCCAAGTGGGGTAGTCTGCCCCCATGGCGTCGATTGGCCCGATTGTAAGCTCGCTTGCATATAAGATTAAAAAATAAGACTTATAGAATGCATAAAAGATTAAATTTGTGTATGTGAAAAGGGTTGATGGAACCATACCTGTGTCTGAGTAAACTAAGACCAAGCTTGCTGCCCATATCATTCATTTATAATAGATAGCAGATTTGCTACATCAGGGTCTTATGATGGGTCGATCGAGATTGTTGCTACATACATGCATGAGGAAACAAAATATGATTGCTCAAACAAAAACCATGCTTAAAGCTTAGACAAAAAATACAACATGTGATATTAGAACATTGTGAAGACCTCCTACAATACTGCTTAGACAAGCAGGGTGGACAGTGCCCCTTTTGGATGATTTTGAGGACTTTCCACATGCTCCCCACTATTAAAGCCAAAGGAAAATCCTCTTTTACAAGAGAAGGATAGTGAGAAGATCGAGGAGTCTCCCTCCACTATAACCACCTACTCGCGGATGGCCACTCCTAACATGACATAAACAACATTCTAGATGGCATATAACAATGCCCCATATCTCTATGCATAAGTCCATTTCCTAAACCCAGCACCCAAGGGTGCAATAAACATGAGGTTGAATGAATAAGGATGCTTACCTCGACAATGTCAAGCCAACCAAGAGAAAATAACAACACAACCTTAGACAAAAAATATAACATGTTATATTAGAACATTGTTAAGACCTCCTACAATACTACTTAGACAAGCAGGGTGGACAATGCCCCTTTTAGATGATGGCTTCTGAGGACTTTCCACACACTCCCCACTATTAAAGCCAAAGGCAACTTCTCTTTTACAATATAAGGATAGCATGAGAAGATCAAGGGCTTCCCCTCCACTATAACCACCTACTCGGATAACCACTCCTAACTTGACATAAGCAGCATTCTAAATGGCATATAACAATGCCCCATATCTCTATGGATAAGGCTATGCATACCCTATGCATTGCCTATGCATACCCTAAGCATACCCTTATGTATAGCCTATGCATAGCCTATGCATACCCTTATGCATACCCTATGCATAGCCTATGCATAGATTATGCATACCCTATGCATAGCTTATGCTACTTTTGCATTATGCATACCCTATGCATAGCGTATGCATAGCCTGTGCATGGCCTGTGCATAGCATATGCATGGCCTATGTGCATGGCGTATGCATAGCCTATGCCAGGGCCATAGGCTTTTGACCTAAACCTAATACCCGGCACCCAAGGGTGCAAAAACACAAAGAGAAGAAGCATGAACAAAGAGAGCTTACCTCTTTTAGCCGAATCCGTATGAACCGCTAGGTGGGCGGAACCCTAAGTTGGTGATTGTTCGCTTGAATAGACTGTTGAGATGTCAAGCTCAACATGAGCTGACACTCACGAGGCGCCTGCATGACCGTTCGACATTTATATCACTGGCGGGTTTGATAACTGGCACTGACATATCTTTGCCAGAGATTCGAGGACAACTGGACTACTACACCGACTAGTCCACATCTATCCACTCGTCTTAGCGTGTTCACATTATGGACCGCTTGTATATACTCTATTATGTGTGTTAGTCACTTTATCTTCTTTGTAGACCTCTTTTATTGTGTGAATAAGAAGAAGAATTTTCAGCCTCTCACCTTGTGCGTTCTCTTCTAGGGTTTGTGTGAGTGTCACTTTATCTTCTTTGTAGACCTCTTTTATTGTGTGAATAAGAAGAAGAATTTTCAGCCTCTCACCTTGTGTGTTCTCTTCTAGGGTTTGTGTGAGTGTGTGTGTGCTTGCAAGAGCTCAAGCTCTCTTCTCCCCTACATCTTTTCATGGTATCAGACCCTGGTTTGTGCTAAGGGCTGAGCGGCAAGCAAGAGAAGCATAGGAAGTGGTACAAGGGTAAGAGCTTCATCTACTCTTCCCCCTTTGTGTTGGCTACTACACCCTTGTTGGGAGCTCTTCGGGAGGCACCAAAAAATAAACTCTGATTGGGGAGCTTTTTTCGTGGGAGGCGAGCTATAGGGAAACTATACTATCTGTTGGACAAGTAATTTTCAGGTCGAAAATGCGTTTCAGGCACGTTTGGACCTCCGTTTTTGTGAGCAGCTATTTGTGATGCAGCACATGCTTAGTTCCATAATAGGGGATGTGTTAGGATCTCAAGATATATGGTATGTGGATTATGGTGCCTTTAACCACATGACCAGTCATGCTGAGTTGTTTTTAGAGATATACAGAAAATGAAAAAATAGGTTATGTAGAAATGTGTGATGATACTGTGCATCCCATTACGCATGTTGGTAAAGCGCCATTGTCTATGCAGGATGGCAAAATGAAGTACTTGGTTGATGTACTTCATGTTTCAAATATTACAAAGAACCTGGTTTCTATTGGACAGATGGTTGAGCAGGGTCTACAAGTGAGGTTTAATCCTCAAGAATGTTTTGTGGAAGACTTCAAAAATCAGTGTCGCTTGATTGCAAAGGGTAACAAAAATGGTAGGATGTTTACTTTGGATGTGAACATGCCTGAGATAAAGGCATCCATGTTTGCGCATGGAACAGGTGTCATTACAAATATTGACATATGGCACAAGGAAATCGGTCATGTGAATGTACAACAACTGAAGTCTATACAGGCCCAAAATATTGTTGCAGGTTTGCCAAAGTTTAAGGTTGACGGTATGCATAAGGTATGTGAAACATGCCAACTTGGTAAGCAGGCCAAACATGCTTTCCCACATGAAAAGCATGTCAGTGCAAGGCCATTGGATGTCATACATTCAGATGTATGGGGACCGACCAAGACTGCAATAATTTGTAGGTTACATGTACTCTATTACATTCATTGATGACCACACTAGGAAAGTGGGGGTTTATTTTAAGAAGGAGAAAAGTGAGGTGTTTGCTCACTTTCAGAGATTTAAAGCCTTGGTCGAGAAGGAAAAAAGCATGTAAATAAAATGCTTAAGATCAGATTGTGGGGGAGAATATTTCTCCAATGAGTTCAACGATTTCCTAAGAAAGTAGGGAATCAAGAGGAGGCAGTTTACGTGCAGGTACACTCTGCAACAAATTGGTGCTGCAGAAAGGAAAACGGGCACATTGCAAAAGTGGCACGTGCCTTGATGGCTGAAAAGAATATGCCACATTACTTTTGGGCAGAAGCAGTAGCAACTGCTGTGTACATTATGAACAAAGGACACTCACTGTGGGGGCTGTTCATGGTATGACTCCTGAACAGAAGTTTATAGGCATAAGACCGGATGTGTCTCACTTGAAAGTGTTTGGGTGTATTGCATATGTACATGTTCCTGATGAAGTGAGAACAAAGTTGGATCCAAAGGCAGAGAAATGCATCTTCATTGGTTATTCTATGGAGCAAAAAGGTTATAGATGCTATAACCCTACCACTCGTGAGATGCGAGTAAGCAGAGATGTTGTCTTTGATGAGATGAGTAGCTGGTATGCACCAATAGTGAAGGCAACAAAAGATGCAGATGTAAGAAGTGCTGATGCTGCACCACATGTAGAGCAGCAATCACAGGTGCTGAGTGGACCTGGGGAGTCCTCGAGCAGCAGATCCAATGTTAGCCCATGGTAGCCCATGGTTAGGTAGGTTGAGGAATGATGCAGGTACACATGTATCATGGAAAGGGAAGGGAAAGGCAGATCAACCTTTTGTGCCTGATCTGTCAGTAGGTCACTCATATATGGATAGTGACTCTAGTGGCTCTCAGTAGAGCCTTGATGAGGAGCTTGGCATTCCGTCTGTGGTTACTCCTGGTGTAAGGAGAACCAGGGCTGTTTTGAGAACACCTGGCACAGTGATCCAGGTGTACATAGGTCTACAAGGGTTAGATACCCTGTTGATAGGTTGAGATATGATGGCTATACAGCCCATCCTTATGCTTACATGGTAAAAGAAATACATGAGGTTGAGCCCACTTGCTTTGAGCACGCAATCAAAAATAATAAATGGGAAGATGCCATGGATGAGGATATGGCAGCACATTGGATGCAAATGCAACATGTGATTTAGTGCCTTTGCCTAAGGAAAAGAACATAATTAGATGTAAGTGGATGTATAAAGTCAAGCACAATGTTGATGGTTCAGTGAGTAGGTACAAGGCAAGATTAGTTGCCAAGGGCTATGCGCAGACTTATGGCATAGACTATGAGGAGACATTCAACCTGGTTGCAAGAATGGCAACCATGAGAGCTTTCATTGCTATGGCTGTAGCAAAGGGTTGGTCTTTACATCAAATGGATGTAAAGAATGCTTTCTTGCATGGTGATTTGCAAGAAGAAGTGTACATGATACAGCCATGATGCAGCCACCAGGTTATGAGAGTGATGCACATCTAGATTTTGTATGCAGGTTACGCAAAGCCTTGTATGGCTTGAAGCAGGCACCCAGAGCATGGTCAAACAAGATTAGGGAGTATCTTGTTACCATTGGATTTCAGATATCCAATGCAGATTTTTCACTATATGTGAAAAGACAAATAGAGGGATCATGCTATTATT
This sequence comes from Cibotium barometz, assembly GCF_041138505.1. Taxonomy (NCBI): domain Eukaryota; kingdom Viridiplantae; phylum Streptophyta; class Polypodiopsida; order Cyatheales; family Cibotiaceae; genus Cibotium; species Cibotium barometz. The sequence continues at coordinate 53,888,664 of NC_141050.1, forward strand.
CATCTATGTGGATGACTTGATTATCACTGGTGATAAGGATGCAGACATACATGATGTCAGGATGCTTTTGAAGCAGAAGTTTGAGATGAAGGATTTGGGTGAGCTGCGGTATTTCTTGGGCATAGAAGTGGTGAGATCACCTCGTGGCATTTTGCTATTGCAGAGGCACTATGGCTTGGACATGCTGTCCAAATATGGTACGACAGGCTCTAGGCCTATTTCAGTGCCATTGGAGAAAAACACAAAGCTTTTTGTAGATACAGGTGAGCTTTTGGAGGACCCCACTACATACAGATGCATAGTGGGTAGTTTGATCTACATGACCATTGCAAGGTCAGACTTGAGATATGTTGTTGGACTTGTGAGTCAATTTATGCAAGCCCCTAGGAAACCACACTTGGATACAGCTAGACGGATCCTCAAGTACATAAAGTCCATAGTTGATTATGGACTTTTCTATGAGGTTGGTACAGAGATACAGTTGCATGGGTACACATATGTTGATTGGGGTAGTAGTATTGCAGACAAGAGACCTACCAGTGGTATTATGTTCTCATTTGGGAGTGCTGCTGTGAGTTGGAGCAGTAAGAAGCATCCAATAGTTGCCTTGTCGACGAGTAGTACAGAGGCAAAGTACAGGGGTGCTGCTATGGTAGCTTATGAGGTAGCTTGGTTTTTAGAAGCTACTTGGTGACATGGGAGAGCCCATGGATTGGGTAGTTGTCATATATTGTGACAACATGAGCAGCATACAGTTGGCCAGTAACCCAGTGTATCATGCTAGAATGAAGCACATTAAGGTGCATTATCACTTTGTGAGGGAGAAGGCTCTAGCAGGAGATGTAGATTTGGTATATGTTAGCACAGAAGATCAGGTGGCTAACATCTTCACAAAGGCATTGGGCATAGAGAAGCACCACAGGTTTAAGAGCTTACTTGGAGTGCAGTGTGGAGTTGAGCTCGAGGGGGAGTGTTGAGATATCGAGCTCAACTAGTGCTACGGTGGACATTGATGACCCACCTGGGTGATAGCTTTCGTATCTACAATTTCACATCTACACCACTGGCATGGTTGGTGAGATTATGGGTGATATGCGACCAGTGGGATGACAGGCTGTGTGACAACTGTTTTGGATTACTAGAGACTTGCATAGTTATAGCGCTAGCTCATTTAGTCGATTTCACATTATGGACCGACCCTTGTATGTTGTAGTAGTTAAGTACTAACCCATATAGTTACTCTTATCTTTATGTTATGTTGGTTGAGTAGAGAAAAAGAAGATAGAAGAAAATTCAGCTATCCATCTCTCTCTTTTGTCTTGCTCTCTCTTGTGTGTGTGTTTTTGCTTGCTAGGGTTTGAAGCTCTCCCTCTCCCCCACATTCTCTTTACTTTGAACCACATGACTAGTCATGGTGGTGAGTGTTTTAAGGAAATGAAGAGTCTTGAAAGACTAGGTTTTGTTGAAATAGGGAATGACATTGCTCATCCGATTGCCCATGTTGGAGATGTGCCATTGTCTATGCACGATGGTAAGGTGAAGTACCTTGCAGATGTACTTCATGTTCCGAACATTACAAAGAATTCAGTTTCTGTTGGCCAGATGAGATTGAGCAGGGTTTGCAGGTCCGGTTTAACCCTGATGGCTGTTGTGTAGAAGACTTTAAAGATAAGTGCAGGTTGATTGTTGCAAAAGGCAACAGACTGGGTAGAATGTTTACATTGAATGTAAATATGCCTGAAGTGATTGAGCAGGGTTTGCAGGTTCGGTTTAACCCTGATGGCTGTTGTGTAGAAGACTTTAAAGATAAGTGCAGGTTGATTGTTGCAAAAGGCAACAGACTGGGTAGAATGTTTACATTGAATGTAAATATGCCTGAAGTAAGTGCTGCAATGTTTGCAAATGGTTCAGAAGTTGTTGCAGATACAGACATTTGACATAAGAGAATTGGGCATGTAAATGTGCAAAGGATGAAGTCTATGCAGACTAAAGAAATTGTGGGACAGGGTTGCCTAAGTTTAAAGTTGAAGGTATGCAAAAAGTTTGTGAAGCATGTCAATTTGAAAAGCAAACAAAACATGTATTTCCACGACATAAATGTGAGCATGAATGTACTAGATGTGGGCATTCATATGTATCCTATGAAGACTATGTCTATGGGTGGCTGCACAGGTACTACGTAACATTCATTGATGACCACACGAGGAAAGTGTGGGTGTATTTCATGAAGGAGAAGAGTGAAGTGTTCACTCATTTTCAGAATTTCAGAGTCATGTAGCTGAAAAACAAACATGAAAGCATATGAAGTGCCTAAGGGCAGATGGAGGGGGAGAATACTTCTCCAATGAGTTCTCTGAATTCTTACGAAAGAATGGCATTTAGAGACAATTTACATGTAGATACACTCCGTAGTAGTAAAATAGAGTTGCTAAGCCCATAATGATTATTGATAATTTTGTGACAAGAGGAGAATTGCTTGTTACCCTCATGGCATGTTATGAGGAGTAAATTAGATAACATGAGCATTAATGGTAGAGAAGAATATGCTACATAGCTATTGGATTGAGATTGTGTCTACAACAGTTTATATCATGAACATGACTCCTACTACTACCATACATAATGTAACGCAAGAGGAGAAGTTTACTGGCAAGAAACCTGATTTGTCTCACCTGAAAGTTTTTGGATGTATTGCATATGTGCATGTGTCAGATGAGTTGCATACCATGTTGGATCCAAAAGTAGAAAAATGTGTGTTTATTGGGTATTCCCTTGAGCAAAAGGGATATAGATGTTATAATCCTGCTACACGTGAATTGAGGGTAAGGAGGGATGTTGTATTTAATGAGATGAGTAGCTGGTATGCTGCTGAAAAAGATGTTGTTGGGGTTGATGTAAGTGGAAATGTGGTTGCACAGAATGCAAGTCAGCGCAATCACAGTCATTGAGTGGACTAGGAGAGTTCTCAGTGGTTCCGTTGATAGACCATGGAGTGGCAGAGTGCATCATAATACCAGTCCTAAAAATGCTGTTGGTACATCACATAAAGGCAAAGAGAAAGTGGTTGAGCCCCTTGGTATGCCTGATAGTTTTGCAAGGCATTCTCTTGTTGATGGAGATTCTAGTGGCTCGGAGATGAGCCTTGATGTGAGGAGCGTGGGATTCCAATAATGAGGTTATCAATTAAGGTTCCTATGGACCAATAAGATTAATCCAAGTGTTGGGACAAGATAAATCCAAAGAATAAAAGAAAATACCCAAAAATGAGTAAATGCCCACATAAGATGGAGAGTTGACCAAGTACTAGGTTTATTAGTTAAAAATTATGAAGTATTAATAAAAAAAATGAGATATTTTGGAGTAATCATTCATTTTTGACACGTGTAAGGAAAAGGGAGATCTTCAAGGAGACACCTACTTCACATGCTTGGATGAGTTTAAAACTCAAAAATAATAGGATATTTTTATCTCTCCTCTCTCCTAGATCAAACCAAATCAAAAGGGGAGCCAAACTGGTCCAAATCTTGTCCAAATTCAGCCAAACTGAAGCTGGAAAATTCTAGAACTCAATTGGACTCAGTAAGTGGCCTCCCTCTCCTATAAATAGACCCTCATTCCTTTGTATTATTATCTGTGAACTAAACTATGTGGGTATTACTCTAAACTAAGCTTAATTTCTATTATCCTCTAAAAACCTCTACAAAATTGAAGAGATTGGAGCTTCTCTCTCTCTCTCTTCAATCTTCCTTGGTGACTCCTAAAACATACCAAACCAATTGATTGGTTGGGGGCCTCTACTGTGATCAAAGAATCAAGTAAATTAGAAGGTAAAGTGTGGATTATTGTCTTTTTCTTATTAAAACTCCAAATGCTTCTCTTCTCAACCCCTCTCAAGCTTGAGAAGCTTTAATTTGAATGGCTTTTGATTACTATTGAAGTTCTTTTATGAATTGTAATAAAGAAACACATAAATTTCCATTTATGCTTAATTTTAATGGTTTTTAAGCATTTCTCTCTCTCCCCCAAAGAAAGGTCATTCCTATGACCTATTCTCAATCCAAATGAAGCTTCTCATGAAGCATTTCTCTAATCCAAAAGTAATTTCTATGCTTGTCTAATTGGAGGCCAAAATAATGGCTTTTTAATGCTTTTATGATATTTATTTCATAGAGAAATTATGAATCAATCCATAATTGAATAATGATCCAATTAGTGGTCATTCTAATCATATCAATAATATTAAACTTCATTCTTTCAATTAAATTGAGAATTATCAGTAATCGCAGTGGAGCTATGGTAAAATTTCTGTAAAATAAACACATAAAACATTTTCATTCATAATATGAAAAGAGGACTTCCTACCATATTCTAGGAATTATCATCCTAGATTAATTGATTGATTCTCATTGTAATCATGGAGAAATTGATTTTTATGTTTATGCATAATTAGTAAATTAGAAAAAAGAGGAATTTCTAGTAATTTATTTTTATGTTAAAAGAGTAATCCCCATGACATTGGAAATCCATGTATTCCAATGATTTAGAGAAAAAAAATTAGAATGCTAAAAGAATGCATATTTTATGAAAGATTTTAGTTAAATTTATCTTTTTGTATAGATAAATTTTTATGATGAAAGAGGAATTCCCACCATATTGGAATCCAATTAATTAAATGAAGAAAGCGTAATTCCTAGTGCAAAGGAATTGATGGATATTTTTATTTAAATTTTAAGAGAAAAATTTAGTCAAATTTATCTTTTTGCATAGATAAGTTTAAATGATAAAAGAGGAATTCCCACTATATTGGAATTCAAATGTTTAGATGAGAAGGTGGAATTTTTAGCTTAAAGGAATTAATGGTTATTTTTATGTAATTTAAAGAAGGATTTTAATAGATATAATTTATGGAAAAGAGGAATTCCCATGATAATTGGATTGCACTCATTGAAATGAGAAAAAGAAGGATTTCAAGTTTATTCAAAAAAATAGGTATTGATATTTTAGTTAAAAGATGAATTTCCATGATATTTGAGAAAAGATGGATTTGAATTACATTCTAATGTCAAAAGATGAATTTCCATCATAATTTTACCTAATGAATTAAGGTTGAGAATTTATGTGAGAAAAAGAATATCTTGGATATTTGAATTGGTAAAATCACTAAATGGATATTTACCCAAAAACTAGATGTTTAGTTGAAAGGAATCCTGGTAGAACTAAACTGAATGAATTTAGTTAGACTACGTGAGGTCGGACAGTAAACCTAATTGTCCTTCTCTCGAACTGAATCAGACAAAAACTTCGTGACCAATTCCAATTACTAAATCCAAAGAATAGACTACCGGAACTAATTTAGTTTTTCCCAGACCAATCTCACCAAGAACCTAGTTGGATAAATGGATAAAATGACGGGTAGATTACCCTCATGAGAGATCAAGGATCCTCATTATGAAACTGGGAATTATTGGAAAAAGGGTCTTTGGAACCGATCTCAAACTGGAATCTCACTTGCAAACTCTGTTTTTCATTCAAAGGACTTTTTTACGTTAGAATGCTGGAGGAAGCATTTGGCTTATGTTTTTCGAAGAGGAGGTTCATTTTGGAACAGTTGGGGTGGGGAGTCGTCAAGGGACGTCGCCCACCGCGGCAAATCCTGTCGAGGTCTTGACCAGTCTCGGTACGGTTAAAATGGTGCGCTTCTGCTACGATGGGCAAGGATCGACAAAGCGGTCCCTGAGTGAAGTGCTAGGACATCTAAGGAGGATCCTAGAGGGTTCTGACCAAGCGATGCATGGGCTCGCGGTTGCTAGGACACCCAGGCGTACATCGAGGAAGATATCTGATGGACAAAAAGGAAAGGTTTTTGGGAACAAAAATTTGATACTGGATCTCGTTGGTTGGCCAGCTAGTCTTCAACGGAGAGTTCAGAGGATGCATTTTTGTAATACAATGGACTTGGAATTTTGGAAAATGATGATCGAAAATATTATGATTTTATTCAAGGATTGTTTTAAAGCCACTCGAATCTGTTATAAATGGCAATTTCATATTGGGTGTGTACATGGTATGCCTATTTGATTTTAGCATGAATCACCGGCTAGGGGGCCTGGGAACTCTTTTCCTCGGAACCCAGGCAAAAACCCAATCAAATCTCTATAAAGGAATCCCACCAATTCAGTGGTCGGGTGGTTGGCTAACCCATGGGCCGGATGGGGTTAGGCTGGATCGGAGGATTTCTAAGAAACAACTAGATACGATTAGTTATGTTAATTAGTTTAAATCCTGAGAAGACCTTGTTCTGTGGGAAGGGATCATGAGTTGTGCCTCGAAAATGAGGAAAAAAGCGGTGATTCCATGGACCAAGTGCAAGTCTCTTCTTGATCTGACCATGTGACTTCAGGTTCGGTCAGATCAGTTTAATTTAGTCAAGACTTAACTCGTTAGAGTAATCTCCTATTTAAAAGATTTTTCCCCTTCCTAGCGAAATCGCCCGTGCCTTCCGAGGGCGAGGGGGGTCTTCCGAGCCCGGTCTCGGAGGGACCGCCCCCTGGGCTAGCCTCTCGTCCTAGACATCCGCGAGCGAGGCCTCGAGGGTGCGTAGGACCCCTGCCCCGTGCGGGAGGCCGACACCGCTTTTGCCGCCGAGACAGGAGCCCTGGAGCGGTGCGAACGGGGACCTCACAGCTAGTATTAGAGCGTTGTTGAAAGCCAATAAGGATAAACAAATTCTTATCAAAAATTGATAATAATAAACTGAGAAAAAGCATTTTTCATAATGTACTTTCATTTTGTAAGCTTCTTTAATGAAGAATTTTTAATCAAAGAAATTGTTTTTATAGATGGAAGTTCCATACTTATTTGGTATTCCCGACCTCACCCAGTCACAAGACATGACTGCGTTCGCCTCATCTCATCTCTTCCGCTTCAACTCGAACAAACCGAGCAAGACTCGCACACCATTTCGAGGATTTATATTTTCTTGACCCAGCGGAGAGACGGCAGCATAAGTGGTTTATACGGCAGTATGTCCACGCCTCTTGCGACCGGCGTGCAATGCTGAGGTAGAACCTCTCATTGGCAATGATTCTGTTAAAGCTGAGAATGGTACATGGTGTCATTCTATATCATTCAATGCCTCAGAATTTCAAACTTTCATGCCAAGTCTACAGACTCCTTAGTTGTTTTATTCCTAAGGAGAAGATAATAGCTCCCTTGTCAGGGCATGGCTATGGCCAAGTACCGTCGTCTTATGCATCTCCCAAGGAGATTTTGAATTCTGGAGCCGAGCTGCTCTATGTACATATTGCAACTTTTATATAAATAAAGAAATATTTTGTGGAGAAAAATTCCCTATTGTATAAGTGATTGTTTACGGACGAACTGATAAAGAAAAATCTGTTATCGGACATATGTCATAGATCTCCAATAAGATCATTGTCTTGTTTAAGAAATTGTTTTTCGAACCTCTTAAGTCTTAGGATCTCGTGGACGATATCAAAATAAAATTTTAATAATATATAATTTTTGGCAGAATCATGAGACGAGGAAATCGTGGCTGTCAACAAAACCCTCTCTCTGAAGATGATGAGCTTGACCCTGATGTTCGCAAGGCTCTTCATAGGACTCAGCTAGGACCCTTCAAAGGAGAAGGGGAGAACCTGGGCGAGGTTGTGGAGAAATGGGTGGAAGCCATGGAAGAATATTTTGACGTCACAGGCTACAATGAGCAGAGCAAAATGGCTCTTGCCAGGCTGAAAATAGTGGAAACAACCAGGGTGGCATGGAGGAACCATTGTGACACCAACCATCTAGACAGAAATACTCAGTCTTGGAACGACCTTAAAACCTATTTGAGAAAGAGATTTTGTCCCCCTGGATTTTTGGAAATCAAAATGAACGAATTCTTAGAGCTAAAGCAGGGGAGCAAAACCATCGAGGAATATCACCAGGCCTTTGCTCTTCTACTCAAATATTCACCACCTCTAGATGAAGAGCAACTCATGGCCAGGTTTATTCGGGGAATGAACGAACCCTTGGACACACTGGTCAAAAATGCCAAGCCAGTGTCCATGGCAGCAGAAGCTGTCAGAATGGCGAGAAGGACTTTGCCAAAGCCTTCATCGTAAAAGTCCCGCCAAAGCGAGCTCCCTCATCCTTCAATAGATTTCAGACACCAAGAAGTTCTTCTAACTTTCCAGGTCCTAACCAAAATGTGGAGACGGAAAGCTTCAGAAATCAAGGAAGACCTTCGAAGTACATTCTCAGGAACTCCGGCTCTCTCCAGAATGCAAAGGGAAGACCTTCGAAGCAAGAACAGATGCTTCGGATGTCAGGGACTTGGGCACCAACTCAAGGAATGCCCATCTCCTTCTGTGGGGGCTAAGGAAGCCAGGGTCCCAGAGTTCTGAGACAGACTCCTTCGTAGTATCAGTCCAATCAGGGTCCCCCGCGCCAAAATCAGGGTAACCCAAGAAGAATGCCAACTCAGCCTGCAGCCTCCATGCAAAGCAGTCTCTGAACTCCCTCCTAGAATTGGAATAACCAAAGAGAGAGAGTTCCACCTCAGACTGCAGCAGCCAGAGCAGTCACCATAGCTGTCTGAGGAAGTGGAGGAAGAGAAAGGATAGATCTATGCAGCAATTGAGCATCAGGGGAATAACCATCAATGCTCAATCCTTGAGACTCCAACAGAGTACCAAGGTAAGAAATTCAAGCTTTTGATTGATTCAGGTAGTACTCATTCTTTTATTTCCCCAGGATGTCTGCGTAAATTAGTCCTAAATCAAAAATCAGGGAAACCTATGCAAGTGGAATTAGCCAGTGGTGGGAAGATTCTTTTCACACCTTGAGACTGACCTTATTCAGTTTAGCTTATATGGGAACGTAACAGAGTGCCAGTTCAGAGTCCTACCCCTGGGAATATATGATGGAATCCTTGGAATGGATTGGCTCCAAAAGAACCAGGCTGACATTCATTGTCACAAAGGAACCATCTCTTTCCTTGACCTTCACGGGAATAAAGTTCAAGGAATTGGAATTTCTAGATCCCCAGTGCTGCAATTAGTCAAGGCTTCTAAATTATTAAAAGGGCTCAGAAAAAGGCAAGCTGTGTATGTCGTCGTTAAAATGAATCCAGTAGACATAAAATGCAAGGCTAAAGAACCAGAGTGGTTAAGTGAGTATGCAGATGTATTTCCTGAAGAGCTGACTGAGATGCCTCTGTCTCGTGAAGTAGATCATGAGATCGAATTAACCCCCGGAGCTCAGCCAGTAGCCCAGCGTGCATAAAAAATGCCATCCCTAAAGCCATAGAACTTAAGGAGCAGTTAAGAAAACTGTTAGAGCAGGGATTCGTCAGACCCAGTGTCTCACCTTGGGGTGCGCCCGTTCTCTTTCAAAAGAAGAAAGATGAAACGTTAAGACTCTGTATTGACTATAGAGGACTGAATCAATTAACAATTAAGAATAAGTATCCTATTCCTGGATTGATGAACTTCTGGATCGGTTAAGTGGTACCCAAATGTTTACAAAGATAGATCTCAAATCCGGGTACTACCAGATCAGAATCAAGGAACAGGACATCCCAAAGACAGCATTCAATACTCGCTATGGGCATTATGAGTTCACAGTCATGCCATTTGGATTGACTAATTCCCCGACGACATTCAATCGTCTTATGCAAGATATTCTCACAGAATACTTGGATGATTTTGTTCTTGTCTTCTTTGATGATATCTTAGTATACTCAAAGAATGCTGCAGATCATGAAGATCATGTGCGCAAAGTCTTGGAAATCCTAAGGAAACACCAACTCTTTGAAAAGAAGAGCAAGTGTTCCTTCTTTGTTGACCAGGTGGAATACTTGGGATTCATCGTTTCAAAGGGTGGGATTTCTCTTGACCCCGCAAAGATCCAAGCAGTAGTAGTTGAATGGCTAGAACCCAAGTCAGTAAAGGAAGTCAGAGGATTCCTAGGGTTAATTGGATGGTATAGGATCTTTATACCTAGGTATGCTCAGATAGCATCCCCTTTAACTAACCTTCTCAAGAAAAGTACACTTTTTCAATGGACTACAATATGTCAGAGTGCCTTTGACAAGCTAAAGACAGCCTTAGACCCTGTTCTTAAATTGCCAAATTTTACCAAACCCTTTGAGGTAGTTACTGATGCCAGTGGATTTGCCTTAGGCGATGCTCTAATGCTGCAGGAGGGTCATGTAGTGGCCTATGAATCCAGAAAACTCAGAACACATGAATGAGAGGAATTATGCCGTCCATGACTTGGAGTTACTCTTAGTAGTGTATGCTCTGAAGTTGTGGAGACATTATCTCTTGGGACAAAGGTTCACCTTGATGACAGATCATCAAAGTCTAAAGTGGATCTTCACCCAAAGGGATCTCAACATGCGTCAAAGGAGATGGATGCAGACCCTGCAGGAGTTTGATTTTGAAATAAAGTATCGGCCGAGGAAAGAAAATGTGGTTGCAGATGTGCTCAGCAGAAAAGCCTCCTTGCTTGCAATTATAGTGGTGTGAAATCCATTGATCAATGAAGAAAAGGAGAAAATCATGCAGGACAAATTCTTTGCCCCTATTACTACCCTTCTCATCTAGGAAAGCAAGACTCCTCAAGAAATGAGTCGAGTTCTTGGATACAAACTGGATGAAGGATGCATGTATTATAATAATCGGCTATGTATCCCCAATGATGTGGGAATAAAGGGAAGAATTTTGAGAGAAGCCCATGATAGCCTGATAGCTCGACATCCAGGGTTTATAAAAACCTATATGTCTGTGAAGAAAATCTTCTTCTGGCCAAGACTCAAAAAGGATGTACTTGATCACGTGCGAAAATGCTTGATGTGCCAAAGAGTCAAGGCAGAAAGAGTCAAGATGCCAGGGAAACTGCGGTCTCTAGACATTCCACAGATGAAGTGGGAATGCATCAGTATGGACTTTGTCACTGGATTACCTTCAGTGCAATCATGTTACAACTCCATTTTTGTGGTAGTTGACAGGCTAACCAAAGTTGCCCAGTTGATTCCAGTGAAAGAAACATACTCTACAGTGGATGTTACCAGAGTTTTCCTTAAGGAGATCTTCAGATTGCATGGCTTACCCAGGAGGATAGTAAGTGACAGAGATCCCAAATTCACATCGAAATTCTAGACTGCGTTCTTTGAAGCAGTAGGAACTTTCTTGGATCTCAGCATAGCCTATCACCCCAAAACGGATGGCCAGACGGAAAGGGTGAATCAGGTAATAGAAGATATCCTTTGATCACGCTATAGCAGGGAACCAAGAAGTGGTTGTCATTTGCATCTGGTCAAATTTGCTTACAATGCGTCTTATCATCAGAGCATTGGGATGAGTCCTTTCAAATCTTTGTATGGACAAGATTGCCTTACACCGTTGACTTGGTCAGATCCATTGATCAGAGTTGAAATGTCCAAATAAATGCTTGATGACATGGACCAGTAGATGCAATCAATCCATAAAGATATAAAGGCAGACAGGCAAAAGCAGTATGCAGATAAAAAGAGATCAGAGAGAGAGTTTGAAGAATCAGATATGGTCTTCATTCGAGTACGACCAAAAAGAAGCTCCTTATCCTTGGGAAGTACAAGAAGCTCTCTCCTAGATACTGTGGACCGTATGTTGTCATAAAGAAAGTGGGCGATCTAGCCTACAAACCTCTTCTGCCTCCCCATCTCAAGGTACATGATGTATTCCATATCATTTTGCTTAAGAAATATGTACCTAGCCCGATTCACGTGCTTGATGATGAGCAATTGATCTCTCCGACGCAAGGCCAAATGGTACTCCAACCTGAGGAAATCGTTGACGTTCGGGAGAAGATTCTCAAGAGAGCAGAGTCCTCACAGAATTCTTAGTAAAGTGGAAGTTTTTCCCTCTAGAAGATGCCACCTGGAAGAAAGAAGAAGAGTTGGCGAAGGATTACTGCCACTTTGCGAGATGAGGACATCTCGCATTTTTCAAGTGCGAGAGGATGTAAGATTCCTCCTTAGCCTGAATATCAAATAAGCCTCTACAAATGCCTTGAAGGTCATTCATCTCAGAAGAAACGGGGCCAAAATACAAGAAGTTGCACTAAAATGTAAATCCCACAGCAAGAGGCTAAGGCTAGATAAGAAAAGTTGCGCAACCACCACATTTTTTTAAACATGGCCCGGCTCGTTTAGTACCCTTTTAGGTAAATCTCAAGATGGAGTACCATGGTGAATGAAACCCTCCCTCAACAAAATATCCATGGTTAATATGATGTCAATGCTAGCTCTAGTTATTGTTTAAAATGCTAGTTATGATGACCATCCAAGTGCTCATAGGTCTTACTCATGGAGTTTTACAATGCCAGTTATGATGATGGATGCTAGACATCTAGTTATGAATACATTTCACTTAGGATGGAGGGGTGATTATAGGTGGATAGGCCCTAATTGATCTAAGAAGCCTGGTTCTCATTAATGTGGATGGCCCCAAATGAGGCCTCTTCTTCCTTGCTCGAAGATTCTTCCTTCTTGATCTTGATCTTATCAATGCAGCTCTTGATCTTTTTATGTTGACGTAGCTCTTGATCTTATTCATCCTTGATTTCATTGCATTTTGAAGTCCATGTAGGCAAAGATAAATCATTTTTGCAATGTGTTCATGGAGCCTTACATGATGATATCCCTTTCAAAAGATAATGTGACAAATATGCATAAGGGGGTATTAGCCTTATCAATGTGTTCATGGAGCCTTACATGATGATGATATAGCTATAGGCAAGTCCCCAACTATAAGAATGATCCCTAAATGGCTAAAAAATACTTTAATATTAATTACTTGATTACCAGAGGTGATTTTTTGGTTGCACTATAGAGAATAGGTTGACTTGGAAGATGAAAATGGAGAACCAAATGATGGGGCTTCTGCAAAATAAGCATGAGCCAAGTAATAGCAACACCATTGATGTGATTTAAACCCCTAAACACCAAGATTAGTGACCATGATTAGCAATGAAGCTTTGTTGATGTGTGTAAAGTTTTCTACTAAGAGTGTAAACAAAAGGGACAGCTTTAGATGATAATGTAGAGTAGATTTGGCAATTAGGGAGAAAAATACACCTTGTGGCCTTCAATAGTAGTGGTTTAACATGAGATTCAAGCCCGTAAACATAAGATTTGACATTTTAATCAAGCTTTAGTTTCAAGATTACCAAAACTGCTCATTGTGGAGTGTCTAGGCCTAGATCTCATCGATGGCGATGTTTCAAAAATCTGACCACACAGGCGCTCTTGAAAATCCATGACTAGGTTGGGAATTGCTCCAATTTGATAATACACAAGCGCTAGATTATTTTTTCCTAAAAACGTTACCTTTTGCAGATATGGTGATGGTGGCTGCCTCACATCTCCTTTTGAACCATTGATGATGGTTAGGAGATGGTCAGGGGTACAAGCGTTAGCCCCGGATGGTTAGGCGGATGGTTAGGCGATGATATGAGGAATATTCCCTAGAACATTCCCTTGGATACTAGGTCCATCATTAGTGGGCGGTGGGCGGTGGGCTGTGTTCTTAATACGCGGGCGGTGATCATGTCTATGTAGTGTAACCACCCTCGTTGTATAGGCGTCTACCACACCGGCTATAGTACTATATATAGACATGGTTGCCCCATGAGCTAAGGTATCCAATGCTTGTGAGTATCCACCGCCTTCTACACCTCGTACATACTCCATCCAAAGTCTGTTTAGATCGCCATCTAAGCTCTACTTGAGAGCGCATGGGTAGACAGCACCATCACTTGTACCTCTTTGGTATAATCAGAATTTTAAATTCTCTCCATTGTGTATCTATTGCATTGTCTATTGTGCTTTGTCTTTCTATCTCTTTCCGCTATGCCATATTCTTATATGTAGGTCTCCCATGACTAGAGTGCTCTCACTGTCCTTGGTGAGTAAAGGGATGGCCACGAGGAAGTCAAGCATGCTAATGTAAAAAGCAAATTTTTTTTGGTACGATTCCACAGTATTGATTTCACTTCAGGAAGGCCGCCAACAGGCACCTCTGACTTTGGGCTATGACAATTGGCAACAACGAGTAAGGAGGAATCAGGTGGAAGGAGGCAAAGGAGAGGAATAAGGCAAGAGAAATCAGAGGGGAGGAATATGTTGAGAGGAAGCACAACCAAGGAAGGAGAAAGATGGAGTCAACAATAGGAATCAAGAGGAAGGAGTCAGGGAAGCGGAAGCAGAAGGGAGGAATGAGGAAGAGGAATTAGAGAAGAGGAGTTCGCCGATGAGAGGAAGAAGAGAAGAGGAATCAGGTGAAAGGAAGCATAGAAAGCAAAGGAAGCTGAGGAAGCAAATGAGTCACATGAAGTAGAGGAGTCAGAGGAAGCATATACAGTAGAGTCAGAAGATTCGGAGGGGGTAGAGGAGAGTAGTCTTGAGGTTCATAAGAGTCAGAGGAAAGGAGTCCAAAGATTCGGAGGAGGTAGACGGAAGGATTCAAAAGGTTCAGGAAAGTCAGAGGAGAGGATTCAAGAGATTCAGAGAAGTCAGAGTGAAGGATTCAGGAGTTCAGAGGCACCAAGGAGAAGAGAGAGAAAGATTACATTGTGGCTATAGAATTGGGGAGGGAGGAGAGAGATGTAACATAGAATCTGAAAGAGATAGAGAGAGGATAAAAGCTACATGTACCACTAAATTGGAGAGAAAGAAAATAGAGCTACCACTGAATCTAAGAGAGAGCTAGAAACAAAGTCCACTAGGACACAAACCTGGAAGAGGGATTATAGAAAAAAATAGAGAGGAAGGAGAATGACACTGGAAGGTTGCACACTCAACTACCTTCCACACTTGAACATGTATTAAATTTCTGTTAAAACCCTAAGATCTCTCTAGATATTTGTCATGCATAAACCAGGCATAAACTCATCCACCCGACCACCCCGAGCCCAAGGGTGCACATATAAATACAATGAAGTACCACATGCCTTACCTTGGTATCCCATACCACCAAGAGATATGACATCATTCTAGCAGCACATAGCTCTAGTGTGAAATGGCAACAAGAATGTAGATACAATCCTCTCCACAAGAGAACATCCCTTGAGTGTGCCCCATGTCCCTATTATATAGGAGGGCCCTCAAGTGACTTTTGACTCTCCATTTCCCATGTGTGACCCTTGGATGCCTGACCCTAACCTCAACCCGTAAGGTTAGCCCTAACCCATGCTCACATTAGAGCTTGTTCCCATGCTCCCATGCTCACAAGCCTAATGTGGGTTAGCCTCCTAGTATATGCACATATAATGTGCACATAACATACTTCCCTTCTCTCAAAACATTGCACTCTTGCAATGAAAAGAAGGAAATCTACGCTGAACATTCTCAACCGACTCCCAAGTCGAATCCTCTATTTCCCTATCTTTTCACATAATTTTAACCTCAGGGATTAGTCGACTACGAAGTTTCCTTTCCCTGAATTCAAGTACCTTTTCAAGTTCATGTGGAACATAGGATAAATCTTGGACTTCAACGAGTTCTTGAGGAGTAATTGTGTTATCCTCACCTCCCAGTTTCTCTTTCAATCTATTGACATGAAAGACTGGATGAACTCTAACATGTGGAGGTAGTTTTAGTTCATACACAACCGTGTGAATCTGACGTATAACTCGAAATGGACCACAATATCTAGGAGATAGTTTCGAGCACTTTCCTGTTGACAAAGTCTAAGAATCTTTAGGAAATTTCAAATAAACCAATGCTCCTGGTTCAAAAGACCGAAGGTGAGCGTCCTCTATCAACATCAAACCCTGTCCTATCATGAGCACTCCTGACAGAATCCCGTGCTTCGGTCAGTATTTCTTGCATATCATGCAAGAAATCCCTCGATGCATCAAGCTCAATGTCCTTAAGATCGACATCACAATTGGTGCCCTGGGTTGATACCCATACATAAGCATGAATGGACTAGAACCAATAGCCGCATGTTTAGAACTGTTATAGGCAAATTCCATCATTGGAAGATACTTTTCCCAATTTGATGGTTTTTTAGAGACATACACGAAACATATCCTCTACAATCTGATTCACACGCTCTGTTTGCCCAATCAGACTGTGTGGATGATCAGAGGAACTCATACTCAAGGTAGTTTTCTCGTTGTAAACCATTTAGAATAAAGTAGGAATACATGGCATTATAACAGTAGGAACCAAGGATCCATCGGCGGCCCGACATACCCACATCTGCATAGGAAACTATCGATATCCCGAGTTACCCATATCAACATAGGGAGTCATCAACGTCTCGATGAGTCACATATGTACATCCGTAAACCATCAGGTGGACTGTATAAATCACCTAAAGGATGAAACTAGAGAAATAAACGCTAACAAAGGAAGAATCCAAAATTCCTTAATCCAAACGCAACAAGATAAACTCGTTGAACTCTAAAGAAAGAGATTTCAACAAGTGAAAATGTCGATGAGATTACACTCATCAAAATATGCAGGCTATAGATAAAAGAAGTTTATCTAGAGAATGCCTACACTACAACTTCAAGTGAATTCAAAAAATGAGATTGTCTTTGAATGTTGGGGTCAACATGCCAAGTGATGTAAGCAAGACAACAATCTTGAGCCCAAATTATCCCATAGGATAAGATATGTGAGGGATCACTAGCGTCCCATACCACCATGATACCACCCATACATACCTTACCCATTTGGAACTCCCTAGTATGCCGTCTAGGAAATATGAATAAAATCTTACATAAAAGGAATGAGATGGCTTATCCTAGACTTTCACATACTAAAACCTCTCTATATACCTAAGACCACATCAAGGAATAACTCTTTTTGAGTACATCATTAGAAAATAATTTGAATTATTGGTGCCTTTCTAATGATAACTACCCAATAAACACAATAAAGCTAGGGTAGAAAAATAACTCACCTAGATACATAAGCAACTAGGTATTTAAGTCGGAATATATACAAGAGTACAAGGAACATACTCCAAAATTACGTGCAAAAATGAAGGCAAATGCTACCTTCAAAGCACATGATATTATCCAAAACATCCTCATAAAACCATGGATAGAAGCATAGAAGCACCTCGAATCCATGAAAACCATAGTGAATTATAAAAATCAATGCATACCATCTAATGGTCATTAATCATGCCAAAAGAAGCATTAAAATTGGTGGTGGCCAACTCATCAATCTAGAGTATATGAACGTGGTGTTGTTCAATGGCAAAACTCCAAAGTAAGAAAGTGAAACATATGTGTGTAGCACTCATTAAAAACCCTTAGACACAAGTGATCTAGGCAGAACCTGATGAGTCCATATAAAACTTGGAAACCATCCAATAAAATCCATATAAAACTTGGAAACCATCCAATAAAATCCACCAAAACAAACAGATCAATTAACCCATGATAGAATTTGTCTTAGGCTTAGGAAATTAAGCATAGACCACACTTAAATATTTCACCAAACCTATCTTATGGAATTCCAAACCTATATTTTTTAAGAAAATTTTTAGCAAATAAATTTACCAAAATACCATTGATATTTCGAATCCCATCATTCATGAAATTTTCAATTCTGCCTGACAATTCTCAAATCCAATAAAAATTTATAATTTTAATGGATTTTCTAATTTTCTAGGCAAAAAATAGATTTTTTAAAGGAATTTGAATGATCTCACGGGTGCCTGAATGGACACACCACATGCCAATCACCAATCCCAAATTTTCTAAAAAAATAAAATAACCTTTGTCTAATTTTTCACTAATTTCCAAGAAATTTGTAAAAATTTTATTTTACCCCGAACGCATTAGAATACGAACGGTCCAAAAATTGTTTATGCA
Source organism: Cibotium barometz (assembly GCF_041138505.1). NCBI lineage: Eukaryota > Viridiplantae > Streptophyta > Polypodiopsida > Cyatheales > Cibotiaceae > Cibotium > Cibotium barometz. Next base: position 53,906,550 of record NC_141050.1, read on the forward strand.
CCTTTCTATGCATAAAATCAAAATTGATGAGAATAACTCTTTTGGAATTAAAAAAAATTTCTTTATGCATCTTCCTATGCATAAAATGAAAATTGATGAGAATAACTCTTTTGGAATAAAAATAAATTTCTTTATGCATCTTCCTATGCATAAAATGAAAATTGATGAGAATAACTCTTTTGAAATAAAAATAAATTTCTTTATGCATCTTCCTATTATGCATAAAATGAAAATTGATGAGAATAACTCTTTTGAAATAAAAATAAATTTCTTTATGCATCTTTCTATGCATAAAATGAAAATTGATGAGAATAACTCTTTTGAAATAAAAATAAATTTCTTTATGCATCTTCCTATGCATAAAATAAAAATTACACTTTTAAAATACACAATTGGTGGGGATTACTCTTTTTCGATAATAAAAGATAAAACTTATTTCACCAATTTTTAGAAAATTTTGCTATAACCTCCTTTGTATGGCTGACCATTTTTCAATTTTTTCTAACTTAAAATTACTTAAAAATTATCCCCAATTGGTTTTAAGCACTCTAAACTAATTATCCCTAATTGGTTTTAAGCACTCTAAACTAATTATTCCCAATTGGTTTTAAGCACTCTAAACTAATCAAATTTTACTTTTAAAAGAGAAATAATATGAAAAGTTTATTACTTAACTAGGATAAAGAAGGGCTGAATTTAAGAATGAGAGAGGGGGAAAGCCTTTCCAGCAAGATATAGCTTCAGATTATCATTTTAAAGATAAAAGAATTAGAAAACCATTAAAAGAATAAAGAAAAAGTAAGATTTCTAACTTACATAAATTTCTGAGAGCTTTCCTTTGGCTTGATGGTTTGAGGGATCTACTCTTGTTTGCAACAAGAGTGGCCACCAATTCTTTAGAAGAGGGAAAGGTCAAAAACTAATGAATTATTAAGAAATTCATAGTTCTTGGCTCTGGGGTGGAGCAGAGTAACAGTGTATAAAATACTATTAAGCTTCAACAAAGGGGGAGGCTTCTATTTAAAGGAAAAAGTGAGCTTCAACAAAGGGGGAGGCTTCTATTTAAAGGAAAAAGTGATCTTCTAACCAAGCAAACTGATTCTAGAATTTACCAGATCAGTTTGGTCAATTTTTGACCATTTTTAGGTCAGTTTAGCTTACTTTTTGGAACTAGACTTGAATTAGGAGAGAGGAGAGATGAAATATCTCAATTTTTGATAATTTTAAACTCCACCACACATGTGAAGTAGGCGCCTCCTTCATGAGGGGGGGAATTCCCATTGTGAGGTGTCAAAAATCTATTTTTTTAGTAATTCCTTTGGTCCTTAGTCCACTCTTCATCTTATGTGAGTATTTACTCATTTTTGGGGGGATTTTCTTTATTTCTTCTATTTATCTTCTCCACACATTTGGATGAATCTGATTAGCCCCTCAAAACCTTAATTTAAAATTTTTCGAAAATCTCGACCCCTAAGATAAGGCCTCTTGAACAGATTATACTTTATTTCTAATGCACCTTCTGAAAATCTTTTTGAACTTCTGATTCGGGGAAACTTATTTTAATAAGAAGAGATATTTTTCCATCCAAAAATATTCAAAATCTGAATAACCTCTCTCTAGAATATTTTCTCTCTCTAGGATAAAACAGGCAGAAACAAGATCTTTTATATTTCTGAAGAGGGGATTGATTTTACAGGGGAAGATACTGGACATCCTAAGAGGCCGGGGAGGAATCTTACAAATATAAAGGCATTTAAGGGCTGGAATCAAGGAAAGTCATGTATTAGCTTTCGATTAGTGTCATCATAGACACAATGATAGGACGTATACAGGATGCCAACACTCTAACAGGCTACATGGCAGAGCCTAGTGTAGATGTTTGAAACTAATACAAAGGCAAGGAAACTGCAGCTAAAACAAGAGCTGCATACTGTGGAAAAGAAAAGCATGTCTATCAATGAGTATGCTTTAAAGATCAATAACATTGTTGAATCCCTTGGGTCTAGCAATGTATCGGTGGAATATGATGATTTGGTGAGTGTCTGTTTGAATGGGCTTGGCAAAGAGTACAAGCCATTAAGACCTCCATTGCGGTTAGAGAGAATATTTCCAACTTTCGGGACTTGGTGTCTATGTTGATCATCATAGAAGAAAAGTATCTAGGTAAGGACTCTCCTTCACAAAGCAAGAACACATCAGAACATTCCTTCTACCCTAATTCATGTAGAGGCAGAGGTAGAGGTTGTAGTCAAGGCCAAGGTGGTGGCTGACAACAATAGTCCAATGATTCATAGTAGCAATCATACATAGGTGGAAGAGGCTAGTCTAGAGGCAGGGGAGGCTGAGGTGGTTCGTAAAGAAATCAGAGTGCAAATAGCATAGAGTGCTATTAATGTGGCAAACTAGGGCACATGAAAAAGGACTGCTATAAAAAGTAGAATGACATTAAAAGTGGAAAGTTACAGCAGCAAGAAGGCAACTATACATCATCTAGTAAACAGGGTGGTGATACAAAAGTGAGTAGCTATTTGTGATGCAGTACATGCTCAGTTCCACAAAACAAAAGTTCGATCCAAAGGTTATAGATGTTATAACCCTACAACTCGTGAGATGTGAGTAAGCAAAGATGTTGTCTTTGATGAGATGAGCACCAGCAGTGAAGGCAATAGAAGATGCAGATGTAAGAAGCGTTGATGCTGCACCACATGTAGAGTTGCAAGCACAGGTGCTTAGTGGTCCTGGAGAGTTCTCTAGCAGTGAATCCAATGTTAGTCCATGGTCAGACATGTTGAGAATAGATGTAGGTACACATGTATCACGTAAAGGGAAGAAAAGGGTATGTCAACAAGTCACTCATATGTGGATGGTGATTTTAGTGGCTCTGAGCATAGACTTGATGAGGAGCTTGGCATTCTATTTGTGGTTACCCCTAGTGTAAAGAGAAATAGGGTTGTTTTGAGGACACTGGCAGTGATCCAGGTGTACGCAGGTCTACAAGGGTTAGGTACCCTGTTGATAGGTTGTGATATGATGGATATACAACCCATCATTATGCTTACATGGTTAAAGAAATATAGGAGTTGTAGCCCACTAAGTTTTGAGCAGGCACTTGGAAATAAGAAATGGGAAGAGGCCATGAATGAGGAGATGGTAGCATTGGATGCGTAACATGGGAGTTAGTGCCCTTGCCTTAGGAAAAGAAGGCAATTGGATGTTAGTGGGTGTATAAAGTCAAGCATAACGTTGATGGCTCAGTGAGTAGGTATAAGGCAAGATTGGTTGCCAAGGGTTATGCATAGACTTATGGCATTGACTATGAGGAGACATTTGAGCTTGGTTACAAGTATGGAAACTGTGAGAGCTGTCATTTATGGCTACAGCAAAGGGTTGATCTTTACATCAGATCGATGTAAAGAATTCCTTCTTGCATGGTGATTTGCAAGAAGAAGTATACATGATGCTATTGAGAGATGCGTTGCATGAGGGAAATGCTAAATTGTATGGGTGATGGTGGGTGAGTGAGATACACCTCGCTTAAGAGGGGGTGTTGAAATATGTAAGCTTGGTTTATGCGTGTGTCGAAAAGTACCCTAGAGGTGCAAGATATTGTGGAAAGATAAGAAGGAGCCCATTAGAGCCGTGTTAGTGGCCATGGAAACAGACAAGGTTTGTGTATTAAGGCATCACATAGGTGTCAAGGAACAACAACATAGAAGAAGCTTGTGCAAACAAGCTAGTAAGGAGGGGTAAGAGAGATAGAAATTAAAGCTATGAGAACACTTGAAAGTTTGGATACAACATCAATGGGAGCAAGCATATAGCTTGTGGAGCTTGCAGTCAAAGACACGGCAAGGTTACTAAGAGAGCTTAGAGATTGAGCCTGTGTAAAGCTAGCAGAAGAGGTGTTGAGGTTAAAGCTGGTGAGAGAAGCAATGGCAGTAGACAAGCTCAGTGTTGAAGAAATACATGGCTAGCAAAACAACAAGCATGATGAAGGTTCATGTGTGAGGAAGAGCAAGTAAACTCTTTTGTGACAGTGCTGCAAAATGAGGAGGTTGATGGCAGTCATACAGCAGAGTTGTCTGCCGCTCAAGCTGAGGTATGAGCTACATGGTGCAGTTGAGTGTCAATCACAAGCCTAGAGAGAAGGTGAGCCAAATGGTGCCCAAAGCCTTGCACTGGGCATCGGCGGAGGCTGCAGTCATAGTGACGGTTGCCGGAACAACAGTGAACGACAGGCAAGCGAACAACAACAAGAGCCAAGGTTGAGCCTTGATTGAGGGAGTTCGACCTTGACTGAGGGACGAAGAGCAGAAAGATAGAGACAAAGCTACAGGAGGGCAGTGTGTGGAGGAGAAAGATTCAGAGTGGGTGGATAAGGGCCACCCACCATGACCCTTCTCAGAAAACATAGGAAGACGAAAAAGACGATAAAGAAATCGTTGTGCATTCAACATATCTGCATCTGTAGATGGTGCACAAAGACTTACAGCAAGAAAATTTGTTTTTTTCTTTAAAAAAAATAAAACTATTTGACAACGTGAAGGGGCATTCAAACATACTTTATGTGTTCCACACTAGGTGGCGTTCACATGGTTTAAAGCATTTATGCATATGCATATGTATGGAAATCACTCATCCATATATGGGTTCTCTACCTAGCTTCGGACAAAAGGCTTTGCAATTTTTATTTTGATGATGGGTAACCATACCCGACCATGAAATCTCAAAACGAGTAATTTTTGTAATTCACCCATAGCATGAGGGTTCTCTTACCCGAGCCGCAGAGAGCTCAAAAGAGAGTGGAGGTGCATGTGTGTAGTCTCGACGGACTTCGAGACGCTTGTGAGAGCAATTGGCTTGTCACATTGTTTTAAGTGGTGGTGTACATGGGTTGGTGCCTTTCCCAAACACTACAATGATTCAAAAAGGACAGGGGTGGATTCGGTCGAGCAAGTGGTGCTCAAATGAACTTGGTGTCAAGGTTGGCTAGATACGACACACGCATGATGACACATGAAAGTGGGTCTAGATGCATCTAGCCACATGATGACACTCCAATTTATCATTGAGGGGGAGTTTTGAGAGATGCGTTGCATGAGTGCAATGCTAGATTTTATGGGTGATGGGTGAGTGAGATACACCTCGCTTAAGAGGGGGTGTAGAAATATGTAAGCTCGGTTTATGCGTGTGTGGAAAAGTACCCTAGAGGTGCAAGATATTGTGAAAAGATAAGAATGCCACATATCATATTTTATGGTGTGTGCGTGTTGACCAAAAGACTGGAAAAGAGTGTGCCACATGTAAAGTGAGATGAGAGCTATTTATATTAGAAGCCTCATTGTATTGTTCATTAAGCATATGCAAAAGAGCTATTGTTGAGTATGCAATCATTCTCTCTCTCTCTCTAGTCATGGAGTTTCTTGTGTGGTTTAATCCACCATAATATTTATGCTTAATATATGTTTATCCACCATGACCAATCCCATATTAGGATTGTCAACAGATGCAGCTACCAAGTTATGAGAGTGATGCACACCCAGATTTTGTGTGCAGGTTATGTAAAGCCTTGTATAGCTTGAAGTAAGCACCAAGAACATGGTCAACCAAGATCAGGGAGTATCTTGTTACCATTAGATTTCAAATATCCAATGCAGATTGTTCACTTTTTGTGGAAAAGACAGTTAGAGGGATCATGCTATTAGTCATCTATGTGGATGACTTGATTATCACTAGTGATAGTGATGTTGACATACATGATGAAGTTTGAGATGAAGGATTTGGGTGAGCTGCGATATTTCTTGTAGGCCAAACTTGAGATATACTGTTGGACTTGTGAGTCAATTTATGCAGGCCCCTAGGAAGCTACACTTGGATGTTGCTAAACAGATTCTCAGGTACATAAAGTCCACAGTTGATTATGGACTTCTATGAGCCTGGTATAGAGATACAACTACATGGATACACAGATGCTGATTCAACTCTGGTAGTGTTGCAGGCAGGAGATCTATCAGTGGTTTTATGTTCTCATTTGGGAGTGTTGCTGTGAGTTGGAGTAGTAAGAAGCAACCAACAGTTTCCTTGTCGAGTACAGAGGCAGAGTACAGGGGTGCCGCTATGGTAGCTTGTGAGATAGCTTAGTTTCAGAAGCTACTTGGTGATATGGGTAAGCCCGTGGATAGGACAGTTGTCATTTATTGTGACAACATGAGTAGCATACAGTTGACCAGTAACCTAGTATACCATGCTGGAACGAAGCTCATTGAGGTGCACTATCACTTTGTGAGGGAGAAGGTTCTAGCAGGTGATGTAGATCTGGTATATGTCAGCACAAAGGGATAGGTGGCTGACATCTTTACAAAGGCATTGGGCACAGAGAAGCTCCACAGGTTTAGGAGCTAACTTGGAGTGCAGTGTGGAGTTGAGCTCGAGGAGGAGTGTTGAGATATCAAGGTCAACTAGTGCTACGGCGGCGGACATTGATGACCCACTTGGGTGATAGCATCCGCTTATATGCTGCTAGTGGATGACATGCTATGTGACAGCCACTTTGGAGTAGTAGAGTTATGGCATAGTCATAGCACCAGCACATATAGTCGGGTTCACACTACGGATCAGCCATTGTATGTTATTGTAGGAGAGTACTTTCCCTTTATGTATGTAATCTTGTCTTTTAGTAGTATATGGTTTGTAGAGAAGAGAAGAAGAAAGAAGAAAGAAGAAAATTCATCCATCCATCTCTCTATTATGTCTTGCTCTCTCTTGTATTGGTGTGTTTTTTTGCAAGGAACTCAAGCTCTCTCTCTCCCTCGCATTTTCTTTACCAGTGAACAAAAAGATAAGGTTGGGTTATACTAAGGCCTATATAAAATTGTTCTAACAAGTAGGTGTTCACATGGTCCTTATCACTAAAATTCCCAACAACACACAAGCCAAGCACCATCATCAAGAAGTCAAAGGGACATGAGCAAAGGAAATTATCCTACATTGATGTGCAAGCCAAAAGGTGTACCTCCTCATATAAAAGGGGACCATTTTCAAGCAATAAACATAACACTTGCACTTATCTCAAGTCTCTTTATGTATCCAAGATAATTTATATCGGTATCTAATTGTACTTGAGTGCATTTTAATTAACACACTCATGATGAGTTTTCTTCATTTCTATCTACCTTTGATTAATTTAGTCATTAGTGTAAGGTTGGTGTTTCATTAGGAAGTTGTTTAGGAGAGCTTGATCCGTGTTTTCAACATGGTATCAGAGCTTAGTTCTAGCTCTCCTAGCTTAGTTTTATTTAGTTCATTAGCAAGAAATTAGTATAGTTGATTAGAACCTCATTATGTAGGTTTGCCTTAAGATTTTCATCTCTTACTATTTTCTTGCCATTATTATTTTAGGCCTTGCAAGCCGTTGCTAAGATATAGAGAGAGGCCATAAGTGCTAGCTCTTCTAGAGAATCTTGCCCAAGATGAAAGTAGTGCTCTCTTCTTAACTGAGTCTGGAGCATCTAAAAATCATAGTAGCAATAGGAGCTCATGAGTAGGAGCTCATGAGGTGCTTAAAGACACGACAAAGTTTCTCTAGAAAGTGGTTGAAAGAAAGGAGACATGCAAATTTAAGCATCACCATATCACCATGATAAGTCAAGCAAAGAAGAAAGTCAGCAAATCAACTAGCAGCAAGCTACACACCCTTGTCAATAGAAAAAGTGGGCAGTGCGGCTGTAGCTTAAGTAGCACTTGAAGGTGACAGTAGGTGTGGCGTGCCGACTAGAGAGACCCTTTCGTGTGGCGGGTATCTTATTGAGCATCTTTAGTAGCACCTGAGTAGCCAACCATCAGAAGCAAAGGGGCAACCGAGAGAGATCAAAAGTGGCAGCCCACACATCAACAAGTCAAGAGCTACATTAGTAGAAAGGGAATAGTGCACAAGCAGCAGGTGTGGGAGTCGCACAAAGAGATACAACAGTCGTGGCAACAAGCAATCCATGCAAGCAAGCGAGCTCTCATGAAATAAAAGCATCATCAATTAAAGAAGACGGCATGAAACTAGTATAGTAGAGAAAATTGTCAAAGCACCAGTTCCTTAGGGTAGCAAAGAAGAATCAAACAAGCGATGATGGCCACAACCACCCAATGAACAAAAAATATAAGGTTAGGTCTTACTAAGGCCTATATGAAAGTTCTTTAACAAGCAGGTGTTCACATGGTCCTCATCACTAAAATCCCTAACAATACGCAAGCTAGGCAACAGTGTTCACATGGTCCTCATCACTAAAATCCCCAACAATACGCAAGCCAGGCAACAGCTACACTAACATCAAGAAGTCAAAGGAATCATCATCAATTAATTTATGCTTCCACAAACATCATTGCCAATACTAAAAATCTTTATAATGATGCTGCTATGAGAAAACAAATGTATGGTTATGTAAGAGCGAAGAGAAATCTCTCAAATGAAGATAAAAAAAATTTAAGTGCCCAACTGAGCACACATGAATGTGTGAGAGTGAAAAAGGGACTCTCAAAATTTGAGAAGCATCCTGAAGAAGAAGGACACCAAGGAATTTGCACAATGAAGCATGAAGGTAGCCCAAGGTCTTCTCAACAAATGGGCGAGAGAAGGCCAACACCATTACAGAGATGAAAGCTAGACCCCAACCAGAGCAGCTCACCTCAAAGACAAAGAGGAAGGTCTCAATAGTCAAGGACCAAGCTCGAACACACCATTACAGAGATGAAAGCTAGATCCCAACCAACACAGGTCACCTCGGAGACAAAGAGGAAGGTCTCGATAGTCTTATGAATGTGGCTACCAGCCTACCAAGCCTCACCATCCCTCCCTAACCACCCTATGGCCTCCTCGAACGAACAGCAACACAGGGCCCAATCGTCATCATGAAGATATGTCCGAAGAAGGCTCCCCAATAGGATCTAGGCAAAGCTTCCCAAGGTCAGGCCCCTCTTCAGCTGCACATGCTTCAAGAACTTGTGCCAAAGGCAAGGAAAAAGAACATGCCTTGACCTCCTTCCCTTGGACCAAACCCTCTACATAAGCTACCCCTCTCCTCACCATCACTTCACCACACCTGCCACTCCTCCTTGGATTACACCACCTACATCTCCAACATTGCCCTCACCCCTCTCATCTCCCAAGCCGCTAATCTCTTCAAGGAACATCCTTAGTGGACTCACCAAAGCCTCCACCTTGCATGCCAACAACCTCCCTCTCCCATCATAGGTCTTGGAAAAAGGTGAGATCCCAAAACCTCCATTGGAGAGCAGCAGCACAGATGCACCCCCATGATTACCCATTCAACTGGCATGATCCTTTTGATGGGATTGATATTGACACTGCCCTCATAATCCTGGATGAGGGGCAATACCTCGACCCTACCCCGACACCAAACACAATCGGTGATCGCCTTGATATATGTCATATCAAGATTTATCTAGAATAGAAGTTTAATCAATGGTTTAGATCTCATCGCAAGAGGGACAGTGTGGTGTGGAGAATACACACGACCACAGGTCACGACAGTCCCAATTAACGAATGACCTCATGTGGGAGCAACCTATAAGGTGGTGACCCTACCTTCTACAAGCCTCTCCAAGCCAAGTGTTGGAAGGAGTACTACTATGCTCCGAGGTATCTTAGGATCAACCCCTCCAAGCCTTCTTCAGGCCAAGTGTTGGAAGGAAAAATACTATGCTCCGATTGAACGCAAATAGACTTGGGACCTCTTCGAGCAAGAGCTAGAGAAGATCCCGAAGTTACTTTTCAATTTCCTATGGATACCTCCATCTTGACCACCCTGCTCCTGCATAGAGAATGGATGCTTTGGATAATGCGAAATTTCATCCAAGATTATGATGTTAGAATTTCGTAGTGCTCATGCTAGATCAAAGATGTGGAGGAGAGAGACACAAAATACAAGAAAATATCTTGCTTATGCTCAAAATACAACTAGGCTTCTTGCTCCATACAAAATGCCTTCTAGCTCCACCTTTAAATAGGTGAGCTAGTGGACCATAAGTCCATTCACACACACACCCTTCTCTTCCCCTTTTACAAAACCTTGGTCTCTTAATACCCCCCCTCAATACCAACTATGAAAGAAAATTGGAATAGGTGGTATTGGACATAGGTTGCCTTTATAACATTAGGCGTACAAGGTTAGGAATATAGGTGTGGTTACATTGAGATTAAAAACAATTTCTCAGTGGAGTTAGAGGCTGATACAAAGTTAGCCTCTGACTCTTTGTTAGGACATTTAGAAGTGATATGTCCCGTTTGTTTACACTTGTTACATTTCATTTTGTTGGGATATTTGATCCAAGAATTATTTACCAAATGACCCACCTTTTTGCAATGGACACATCTTACTTTGATCACTTGATGTGACAAAGCTTGTTCAATATTCGATGAAGTTGTTGCATTTGAAGATTCAGCTCCTCCCTTTGGCCTCTTTTCTTCATCTCAAGACAAGATTGAATGACTCCTTCAAGGGTGGGATTAGGTATGTTCTTTAGGGTGGTGACTAAGGTGTGGTACACCTTCTAAACTGCTTTTAGCAAAACAGCCACTGCATCATCTTCATCCATTCTCGCATTCACTGATGCAAGTTGAGCCATAAGGCCCTTCAAGTGAGAGATGAAGACTCCAATGCTGTCTCCCTCTTTGAGTTCCAAGCTGAAAATTCAATTTTGAGTGAGATCTTGGAATTCTTACCATGAGCTCCATAGAGCTTATCAAGCTCATCCCATTTCTCCTTTGCAGTCGGAAGCTGGTCCACATGGTGAATGAGAGCCTCATCAAGATGAAGCATGATGATGGCTTGTGCTCTCTCATCATCTTCAATATCTTCAGCCTTAGTTCGATCAATAACCTTAGTGCCGGAGATGAATGGCCAAAAACCTTTGGACATCATCTTGTACTTGACAAGGACTTGCCAAGTGTGGAAGCCCTCTCCTGAGAACTTCTTGATTTGGGTGTTGTCCTTTGACATTGGGTATTGAAGGAGATTACTAGAGAGTAATGGGCTGATTTATGAAGAAGAAAAAACCAGGAATTTTTGATATTTTGGCTTAAGTAGAAAGAGAAAGGCTTATGAGAGTGCAACAACCCTTAATCAAGCCAAGGATGTTACATAAAAAGGAGATTAAGATGGTAAATTTTATAGTTAAGCACTTAGGGTTTGTGCCCAACCACTAATTCTAATGGAGAATAGCTTCATTAGTGTCAAAGAACACTTTGTTTGGTGATTAAGATCACCATTAGTGTTTAAAAATACGATTAGTGCTTAAGAGCACATTTCTAACATCTAATGACACTTGCATTGGTGATTAGATTCACCATTAGTATTTAAGAACACTCTTAGTGTTTAAAAACACTTTGGAATGACTCCCCTTTGTTGGATTAGAAGCCTCATTAGTGTTAATTAATACTATTAATGCTTATAAACACTTTGAAAGAGCTTTGTGCACTTGAAGATGTTGATGGAGCTTGATGAGAATGAGGCTCATAAATACCTCATGGTGTATGGCCACCACTTCAAACTCAAAATAGGATCAGCAACAAGCCCTCACAAGAGTACTTAAGTGATTAGAGCAAAGAGGAGAGGATTAGAGCAAAAAGAAGCTTTGATTTTGAAGCTTTAATGGAAGCTTCAATGGCTTTCAAGGAGAGCAGCCTGGTTTTTTTACTGTAGCGCACGCTTGGAGCAGCCATTGGGACTGAGATTTAAACTGTAGACTCTTGAGACAATGGGCTTCAAAAGCCCTAATCCCCCTTAGCCTACCATCGCCTACACACGGCGTATGGTTGTACGAATTACTACATTGTAAAAACAGGTACCGTTTTGAACCAGTCGAAATGTCGCGTCAAGGAGAGGTGAACTCGTCTGATTGCTTGTACGACCTTGAGCGCCCGGAGGTCCTCTACACTTTCCCAGTTGAAAGCTCCCCGAGTTTTTGTCTCCATGAGTTGCTGGAAGGCCTCCACTGGCAGGAGGTTCAGCTTCACAAAGAGAAAGAGGATAAAGTTGACCTATTCTACACCACAAATGTGACCTAGTCTTGCCAAGCTCTAGATACCATGTTAGAATTTCGTGGTGCTCATGCTAGTGCAGATGTGGAGGAGAGAGACTCACAAAATACAAGAAAATATCTTGCTTATTAAGTTGCTCCAAATACAACTAGGCTTCTTGCTCCATACAAAATGCCTTCTAGCTCCACCTTTAAATAGGTGAGCTAGTGCACCATAAGTCCATTCACACACACACCCTTCTCTTTGCCTTTTACAAAACCTTAGTCTCTTAATATATGATACATTGCCGGACCCTAATATGGCCATCACCATCCATTTTTCAAGCTCACCATCCTTTTGGTGGAATTTTTCGACTAGCATGCATTTGTTTAAGGTGAACAAGACATGGCCTTCGACATCAAAACAAGGGTCCAACTCTTCTCCAAATACTCGGCTACTATAAGCAAGTACATTGGATGCAAGACTGTTGCATGCTCACATTCGAAGATATGTTCGAAACAACCTTTTGGACATTCTACAAAACCATTCATCGAACCACCCAGTACATGAAGTCTTGCTTCAACTTGAGTTTAACTTTAAACCGAGCATGCATGAACCGGGCAGAGATAGAAACCGAGCATGCAAAGACCGAGCGGAGCAGTAAAAAGGAGCAACACGAAGAGAAGTGATAGAATTCAACCACTATTGAACTAAAATCACACCTCTTATCTACTCTACTTGTTTATTGAAAACTCTCAAACCTTACAACACCACAACTTGAAGCGATAAAAAAACACTCCATGCATGCTCAAATTTGATAATCAAACCATATGATAGAGATTAAAAGACCCGAGGTTATCAAATTTGAGAAACCAACCCATACAATACTCATAGTCTTAGCACAATAGTCATTGTCTTAACACAACACCAAAAGCTCAATACACTTCACACCCTCTCTTCTCCACACTCATCATCTACAAAACAACATCCCACTCTTCTCCCTTTATTGGTTTTTGTCTTGATTGTATCATAGGAGGCATCCTTACTCATCTCCCTTGCAACTTTCTCCACATAACATGGTAGTACACTACAATAAGAATTTTATAAACCGCATTTCATTAACATTTCAAAGCACATGGCAAAAACTCACACACAAAAGCATATCATCCTCCTAGAGTGCATATAATGTGCTAAATAAGTCAATAGTAGTAACCTTAACAAACCATGACAAAACATAAGTCAATAGTAGTAACCATACTAAATCAAAAGGGCAGCCATATGCATCATCCACTGGGTCACTCTCTGAAATCTCCTCGTCTGAGTTGGACTGATCTCTAGTACCTGCAGAAGGTCCCTCTACCAAAGGTTGTAGAATGCGACCAACAATGTCAGGGTCACTATCAAAAGAATAACAGGGGCGGCCAGATGCGATGCATGCACGCATCAAAGGGGCTGTACCACTACCCATCTCCAAAGCCAATCCTCCGAGAGGACAAAGAGCCTCTAGAAAGCATCGCACAAATCCAACACTCCACTGCACACCTGATCTCAAATGTGCCTCCTCGCCAGCCTCCAATACCCTCGCAGTATCTGGCGAATAGTGACGAATGACATGCCGCGAGAACTGCACACCATGATCATGTCGTAATGTGGCACTCTCCTGAAGACGTAAAGAGGCCATGTAGCCTCGACGTCGTAGCATGTACAAGTAGAAGGCATCCATCTGTCGCACAATAATGACAAAAAATAGAGACTTGTCACAAACTAATCAAGAACAACAAAGCACCAAGAAAACTAAGTGTACAATAACCATGTCAAATACCTCTACGGCAATACCCTCAATCGTAACCTCATCCATGAAGGCTAAGTCCTCAAAACTATGAATCTATGCACAATCTCCAGCTCACACCGCGGGGCATATTTCTCCACCCACGAGGGAGAGTCCCCTGACAGAAAGAAATACATTTTAAACATTGACAATTACCTAACAATCTTATTCACAATTACCTAACAATCCTATTTACATATTTCTGACTGAAAGAATCACCTGAAATGGAGGCAAGACAAACAACCCATCCTGAGTCCGCCAAACAAGCTGCTACCACTCCAAGCCCATGCCGAATATGATCCTCCGACACCTTGTTCCACAATGGAACACCGTCTCGTCCATGCGTAGAGTCCATGGGAAGATCCAAGAGCACAAAGTCAGTAGCCCATGCCACCGTCTTTTTCTTTTTCTTATACTCCACCCCCAATTTATTGTTTTCAGAAAAAAATGTATGGATCTTTGCATAATCCTCATTCCTAATAGAGGATGCAAAATCCTCACCCATAGAAATATAATCTCCACATCCAAATGAAAAGATAGAGCGATCCAAAGAAGCCCCCCCCCCCCTTGTATGGACAAGAGTGGCACATATTCTTTTTGGGATGGTGGTCTAGGACGTGAGGATGGACCTGAATAATCACGGCAAGTATAATGAATTAACAACAAGCATAACATACAAAACAATCGACTTGCGTATATCCATAAAAAGAAGTATACCACTATGAAAGCTACCATGCATACCAACATCGAGTGGTACATCAACAAAAATTTCATGATCTAAAACAAAACAAACAAAGAAACATAAATCTTTATTTTACAAGGAAGGTATATAAAGTATCCAACATAGATAGCTAGACATGAATATGCAAAGTAAAATAAGCAAAAGTCACATGTACTCTGTGTCTCACTAATGTGAGCTTGCTTGCCCTTTTGAGCTTGCTTGCCTCTTTGAGCATGCTCACCCCTTTGCGCTTCCTTGCCCCTTATTTGATCACCTTCAAAACCACTTCTTTGTTAGAAAAGTAAAGCTTAAGGAAAGAGAGGAGACAGTTGTGGAAGCCACTTTACCTTGACTCAGACAGCCACCACTTGCACCCTTTCCCTTTGATTTTTGCCATTCCTCAAACTTAGCTTTCTCACTTGGCAATACATGGGACGAGGGCATGTCAATCCACCAAGGGCATGTCTCAATCTCAAAAGGTGAGAGAGCAATCATATTCTCCCCATACATAGTGGACTCTTTGTTAGTGATATCCACCCATGTTTTACAAGCCTTGGGCAAATCAACAAGCAGCTTGAGGTCTCTCAAGTGCAAAAAATACCTGGAATATTCAAAGATAATTTATCCAAGCCAACACAAACTACACACTGCAATGTCAAACAAAAGGCATTAAAATAGAAAACCAACCGATAGAGCAATCGACAAGCGGCTGCATCAAGATGGGATTGAATAGGTTGACCCTCTTTTTTTTGGACTTTTCTTTAGCACCAGTTTTCTTAATGTTGCCAAAAATATATTTTCTACCCTCATATCGTATGGATGCAAAGTAAACATGAAGAGATAGCTCATCGGGCAAATTAATTGGATGCTCTGTGGTAGCTGCTATTCTTATCTCTTGCTCCAAAGAACGAAGTGCATTCTTTTCTATCATGTCCAGCAACAGTTCCCTCAACAACCACCTACAATGATAGAAATAATGAAAGGCATGAAAACATGCAAAGCGAAGATAATTTTTTTCTATGAAGCATAGAGATAAAGCAAGAAAAGTGAAAAACTCTTACGCTCTGAACTCTGTGTTTGTTGATGACATACCATGGGTATTGCGAACAGATCTTGAACTCTCAAGCAATCTCAACCAAGTTATGTTTTTCTCCGCACTGACAGAAGAGATTGCTATCAAATTCAACTTTTCAATACCCACAATGGTGTCCGTTCCATCAAATTGAAGAGAAAACAAAGTTTCTCTCCATTCCTTGCAAGGGATGGATTAATAATATTCAAAACCTAATAAATACACCAAAACCATTTCATATTAGTAGGAGACAAACACAACAATAATAATTTTAAACAAATTAAACATTGTAATACTTTTTGCATACGATCAATGTACTTTCGTCGCAACTCAGTGGTGGAGATCTCCTTTCTTTTAAAGCCCTCTCCTCCGCACTTAGACCTTTTGTCACTTCAACTACTTTGGTCCTTACTTCCTTTTGAAACTCAACCTACAAAATTTTGGGGAAATCATTGCATACCATACTTTCTAATCCTCTCATAACAAGAAAGAGCCCAAATATATATCTACCTGGTAAACAAGCTGGGCCAAATCCTCTCTAGCCAGCGGATACCATGGGGGTGAAGTCTTTGATTCAAGCTTCTTTTTGGCTTCCAAGGTTTTAGCCACATTAGCAGGTTGCTCTCACAAATAGGATTTAATGTCACACTCACAAATATTTGTAGCATTGACCAATGTATCCTTCAAATTTGTGACTATGACTGCATGCTCATTCAAGCTTCCAAAAAAACAAAAATTTAATACAAATGCATTTAATGAGAAGGATCACATGCGCATTGTGTTTTGAGAGGAACTTACTCATTCATGCGAAGAAAGCCAGCAAGCAAGGAGACTTCACTGAGTCTAGTTGGATCAACAACAGTGCTAAAGACCCTCAAATGCCATTCTTTATCATCTTTATATTTCTCTGTAATGAGCTCCATGCAAGCCACTGTGCGATGGTTCCCCTCCCACACATAGAACATTTTATTGGAAAGAAAAGACAACCCCTTATTGCTTCTCAACTCATTCTCAAACTCTTTATCTATAGCCTACCAGTGGGCATCCCATGAAGCCCTCATCTCACTTGTCACCGGAATTGCAACACCACAAGGGGAGACAACAGAGACAATGAAAATACCCTTCTCTGGACAGTAAGTTTCACCCTCTAAGGCTATTTTGAGTAGCGAAGTGTCGCTTCTCAAACCTCGAACCCTAGGGTATGGAAACATCCTACAAAGGGGAATGGGTGGGCACCTTGAAACATCTAAAACCCTACATTTAGCCAATACATCTCCACCTTTCATAATTTCCACCACCTCATTTTCCCCTTGCTCTTCTTTCTCACTACACAACATGGACTGCATAGTGCTGCTAGCGGGTTGAGACAATACTTGTTCTTTATGTCTTCTTTTAGAAACCTAGGAAGACATTAATCAAACACAAAACAAACAACATTTGAAACATAGAACTTAGAAACTGGCAAACTCAATATAAGCAACATAAAATATTCCCTAGAAAAAGCATACAAACAAGAACCTGGATAGGAGAGAAATCATCGCCGCCACTCTCATCTGCTGTAGGACTAGATGCACAGACTCCTTTCTCCTTTCTCGTTGGCTGAATTCTAAATCATTAGTTCACACCGAAATATCAAGAAATCAAAGCTGCAACAATTGAATGTAAAATCTTACTGTAAGAGACCCGAACTCCCTATGTTTTTTTGCTTGTTGTCTCTTTCATGGAGGCATGATTATTCCCTAACATTTCAGAAAATTAAGATCATGGCCACAAAATGGCCATGAGGTAATCAAGATCATGGTCATTGTGGCAAGCATCTACTCACTCCTAATAAATTTACCTATCATAAGATTAGTGCCAAGGGGCTAAGGTCTCATTGTCTGTGGCCTTAGCAACTTGCCACCAAGGGCAAGAAAGCCTATACGCTCGCGTATGGGCTTTCATGCCCTTGGTGGCAATAAGGAAACCATGCCCTTAGTATTTTGTGCTTCTATTTTGTGCTTGGCCAATGCATAAATTTGCAAGTAAAATTGAAACTAGACATTGAATATCCGCGTGGTTTTTGTTGCTAGTAAATAGATGAGGCAACCCACAATGAGTATGAACACCAAACTCTTCACTTACATCAACAAGAGAGAGATATTGTGTCCATTAAGGCATCCACCTTCTACTCTAATGTGGTGGAGGAGGGAGCCGAGGGAGTGGATGGAGGCTAGGCTGCACATGCCTCAACATCTCCGAGTTGCTCTTGCAATGTGGGGATGGTAGCCTCGGTGAGTGCTGATGCTTTTTGAAAGTCTAACTATGTGCGGAGAAGAGCATCCTCTGCAGCCTTTGGTGCATCTTGATGCAGGCCTTTGATGATAATGAACTCATGATGTGCTCATAATGAACTCATGATGGGCTTGGGTGACTTTATGGAGCACAGGGAAGGCAAGAAAGCCCATACGCTGGCGTATGGGCTTTCTTGCCCTTGGTGGGAAGGAGCTAAGACCCACGGACAAAACTGGACAACCCTGTACTTCTCTAGCTTCACTAATCCCTCAATCAATATGATTAGCCATGCAAATCGCTACGGGGCAGATCCAGGTCTTATCTCACCACCCAAGAGTGGAGACGAGGAGAGTAGAGTGCATTGTGAGGGGCGGACAGGAACTGTAGACTTTGTTCTACGGAGGCCGAGATGGAAGAGCATTACTGCCCTTGAGATCTAGGATGTATGGCTCTTAGCTCCTTCCCACCAAGGGCAAGAAATCCCATACGCTGGCGTATGGGGTTTCTTGCCCTTGGTGGGAAGGAGCTAAGACCCACACATGCTATGCAAGCCCCGATTGCAACTAAAATACACGCAAGCCCACATGTAACAGCCTTGTACTTCTCTAGTTTCACTAATCCCTCAGTCAATATGATTAGCCGTGCAGATTGCTACGGGGCAGATCAGGGTCTTATCTCACCACCCCCAAGAGTGGAGATGAGGAGAGTAGAGTGCATTGTGAGGGGCGAACAGAAACTGTAGACTTTGTTCTACGGAGGCTGAGATGGAAGAGCATTACTACCTTTGAGATCTAGGACGTATGGGTCTTAGCTCCTTCTCACCAAGGGCAAGAAAGACGCTTGGCGGAGGCTTGGCAGCTGCAGAGCTGGAGACGATAAATACATATATAAATAATACACAATATATAAATAGAGATTGGTATATATTATTTATTATTTATATATTACGTATTATTTATATATGTATTTATTTTTATTTGTATATTATGCATTGAAATGCTATGAATTGATTTTACAAGCGTATAGTGGAGATATAGTCATTAAATGCATCGTAATCATTCTTCAGTTATTTGAAAAAGACATACTAGTGGTGCAAATATTCGGTTTTAAATGCAATCATATCTGGAAAATATCAGTACTCATATCTCGAAAAGGGAGAATGATGTTGGCCTTCTTGATATATTTTCAGACATTTGTCAATAGCTGCATCTCGCAAGCAGAATGGTGCACGTCATTGATATTCTTTGCTTTGGCTCTTTGAAAATTTTATCCGTCCGTTTTGATTCAGAAGATGTTATTTTGACAGAGAGAGAGCTTCAAGAGTACTTCTCCTTAGGTACTAATAACTTATCCATGGAGAATCAAAGCAGTGTAGTGCCTAGGATCAAGCTAGCTGATGGTGTTTATGCATTTAAACTTACTGCAACAATGCCAAGGGAATGCACTGTGTCTACTTTATCTCTACATTCCAAGGATGTTGTACATGGTAGAGATGACGGTGGGCATATATTCTCATCAGTACAAAATCCCTCTGTTTGGGAACTCCATCAATCCTTGAACCCTGTCTATCTAGATTAGGGACACCCATAGAAAATAAAGTTCTCAGTATCTTGTCTCTGATTAGACGATTGCCTATTAACGACACTCTTCTTAATGCTTTAATGAATGCATCTGAAGTTAGGAAAGTTGATGAACTTCCATCACAGTACGATGGGGATATTGTTTTTGAGCTCCCTGTTGCCAATGGCTGGGATGGAGCAAAGATATGATGGTCATGTGTGGGTGGAGTATAACACATGTACAAAGGAATGTTTTGATGGTGTTGTTAGGCGTAGTTCTTGTGGGGGGCATCTAAGATGTTGTAATGTGGAGTGCCCTTATTATGAGCGGACGAAGGGAAGCAATCAATCTCAATGGAAGGGAAAACTTAAACAGGTGCCCAGAATTGGGTTTTTAAGTTCTGAAACCTGCACTTTAGTTTGTCGACATTGCTCTACTTTACCAGAATGCTTGGCTATGTGTGAGTCTTCTATTTATTATTGCTACCCTACAGATAGAACTACTACAACAAGATGTGTCATACATCAAGGTAGTCACAGGCAGTTGGGGTGTCGAAAACAAATGAGACTTTTGTGCATACTTTGGTGCAAGATAGAGCTTCCCATGACCTATATGCAAAGTGTAAAAAGGTTGAGACAGGTGTAGCTCAAGATATAATTATGGACATGCTCTTTGATGACACTGATATCACTCCTGATATGGGAGATTTGGGGGTCGAGCAACTTCTGGAAAGAGTTACACCACTTGTACAAAGAAAAAGGTTAGGTCTAAACTTTGTTTACATTTTTTTGAAACTCACATGTTGCAATGGTTGACTTTTGGTATTTGATTAGGATTCAGAGATCCATGGATATTGCCCGTCAAAATGTGAAGGGATCGGTTCTTGGGCTCGAAGCATTACTGGATCTTAAGGAGAAAACAAATAGGCGATACCCTTTCTTTCATAGCCTCTTATTTCCAAACCAGCTGGCAAGCAATGTGGAGCCTCATGTATTTAAGATGTCCTCTATGGGTCCTGGAAGTGGGATCGACTTGGTTAATCAAATGAGGCCAGGTGGACCATTAGAGAAACAATTTGTCCACTTTGATCATGTGCACAGGACAAGTGGCTGGACCACAATGAGTGCACATGTTTATCACCCTTTTGTCAGAGAATTGCTTACAATTGCAGTAGGTGAGTTCAAGGTGGAGAATACAAATGCACAGGTTTTATTTTGGACTTTGATGAATGAAAGGTTGCATCAATGTGGATTTGAGAGTGCAGAGTTTGCAGGTTTCATGGCTGATGAGGCACAAGCAAATTGGCTTGCAGTGCATACTGTTTTCAATAAAGGTAAAAGGAATGTGATGATGTTCAAGGAACGCTCGTGTTCTTTTCACTGGGAAAAGAGTATGCTGGAACATAGACGAATTTGTATCAAACCACAATTTCAAGAAGAGCATAAGGATTTGTGTCGACGATGGAGAGATGCACCAAGTGAAGTGTCAGCTGCATCAGCAAAGGACAAACTTGAATACATTTTGGAGTTTGGGATGCGCATGAGACAGAGCTGCATTCATTAGAGACATGGTTATCTTGGTGGGAGGTGCGGGGATTTCACTGGGCAAAATGGGTATTGACACAAGGGGGTGGAGGTCCATTTGTGCCTACGGTTAATCTCTCAGAGTCTAAGCATGCATCCATGCGAGCAGCTTTGGGATACGCTCAACAAGTTAGCTTGTTCTCTGCTTCAGCCTGCAGACCTTGCCATGTCAGTCTTGCAAAGTGCCCATTATAAGGCCTACTTGACAGGAAGACATGAGGGGTCTGGGCCAGGTTTAAATCAAATTAAGAAAAGATTTATGTCCGGAGACGAAGGGGTTCGAGCAAAAAAAAATCTTGTGGACCTTGCATCAACAGTGTTGGAGGAATAAGATATTGTTGCTCCAGATGTTCAAAGGACAGTCCTGAAAAGTGTGATGCGCAAGAGAAGAAAAATGGATGCAAAAATTATACTTGATACAGATAGTCATCGGCCAGAATATGAGAACGTTACTATTCATGTTCCAAGACCAAAAGGGGGTGCTTCATGCATTCATGGGAGTGTCAATCTACATGCTGAGGTATTTTGGAAGGGAGAGCCAAACGCTGTGGAGCTTTCGTTCTTGACAAGAAGGAAGGGCCACTGAAGGGTATTCCTAAACCTTGCTTCAAAGGACGTCGACAGTATAAGGATAAGGAGAGTTAGCAGATGTTCTACTTTTGTCCATCGAGTGTAATTCATTCAGCTAGAGTGGATGAGCAGATTCAGAAGTCTTGTGGGCCAGCTCCTCTTCTTTGGAAGGTTGCTAGAGGCACATGTTTGTCTACGAAAGAGACAACCAAACTCATCAACACGGGTTTTATTTTGGAGGGTGTAAAACACAGTGTTTCCACTATTCAGACAACACCATGCAATGTTCGCCCAACGAGTAGAGGTGATGGCCGCATTGTAAGATGGAAGGAGAAGATAAGCAAGGCAAGCCAAGATTGCATCAACAGAGCACTTATAATGGAAGGAGAGGTAGTGCGTGAGACGGTTGTAAGTCAAGCAGAGTCACACATTTTTTGGATTTCAACAACTGATTCAAAGAAATCTGGAATCTCCTTTGCGGTTAATGTATGCGAATTTCCAAGGTGCTCTTGTCCAGAGTTTGCTTTGAGGGATCTGAGAAAAGAGTCGTACGTGCCATGTGAGCATATATATTTTGTGTTCATTAGGGTGTTTGGTTTGCAACCTGCAATACATAAATTTATGCACCAAGCTGCAATTACAAAGTTAGAGCTTAGTCAAACACTCTCGGGACACCGCAATATTCCTTCTACTAGTGTTATATAGAAGGAATGTATAAGGGATGTTTGGCATTTGATTGGATTTTTTGATCCATTGCGAAAATGCGAAAATTGCAGGGAAGCAAGAAATTATGTAAAGCAAGAAATTAGGTTTGCGCCATAGATAAGTCAGTAAATTTTGGGACATCTGTAATTTCTTCTTCTAGTGTCTTATAGATGGTTATATGTTGTCATTCCTTTTTTGGTTCATTAAAACAGAGTCGCTTTCTTGATTGAGACATTATAAGTTTCTTTTGCTAATGTCAATAAGTTGTTGCTGTGTTGTAAGTTGTTGCTGTGTTGTTCTTGTGAGGTTCCATTACTAGGCTTGTGTACGCACTTTCTTTGAGAATCTAAAACTTTAAGATATGACTACGAGTTCTGAATGACATTGTCAAAAGAGCTTGCTCGGTCTCTTGCCGCTCGGTTTGGGTCCTCGCTCGGTTTTTCCGTGCTCGGTTTTTGGTAATCCCCCTTCAACTTCTACTACTAGAACTTTAGCGGCTTCTACCACCAACCTCCCAGTGAACTTCACTGCCGATTCTGAGGACGGAACCATGATTAGGGAGAGGGATATGTTAACCACATTGACTAACATTGCTCTGAATGTGCGACAACATCTTCAAGCCATATTCTTTATACCGCGCAATAAGTTTATGTAAACTAATTATGAAAAACCTCTCAGCTTACAACTTATGTAGTGCTGGTAATGTACATTTAGACAAAGAGATTAGTCTAGACTAACTTATTGGGTCCCTAGACATTATTTGGATGATCGGACATTAAACAAATGAATCTTTTATATAAGACATTTTGATTAATGAGAAAACACATAATCCCATTCTCACAATTGAGTCCGAGTTTTCTTGCACATGTGGTTAAAGTAGTTTGTGTGCTTTCTCTTCTTCTTTATTGCATACATGCTCGTGGCATCGAAGTAGAGATTAAGATTTCCATAGCTCTCTCTCTCTCTCTCTCTCTCTCTCTCTTTACTCCCCACCCATTTGCAAAACTCCTTTGACAACGAAGGAGGCGAGGTTGAGAATCCTCCATAAGAGAGAGTTACTCTACCAAGAGTGACAAGAGGTACAAGCCGGTAAGACCGTTGTGTTCTCTTTCCCTTCCCCCTACCTTGCAAGGCTCAAGTGTTCTCAATCGGTGAACAAAATCTAGTACTTGAGCACCCTACATGTTACATATATCACTAGCCACATCTCTCATGCATGCACACAAACACACACAAAAATAAAGAAAGTATCTTCATCTTCAAGAATTGTGGGTATGTACACAAGAAAAGGACAAAAAAGTGCATTCTCAAATTAGGTGTTTTACACACAGAGTGGAAAAACCGTTCTCATGGACGGGGAGTCTCCCCTGCCCATCCAATAAAAATGGGGGCAATTTTCACACTAACTGTGTAAAAAGCCGTCCATCTTCCCGCCCATGCAGGAAAATGGGAAGCTTGAAGTCTCCATTTTCAAAAAGGTCAAATTCTAAGAAATGAAACAACCATTTTCTGAAGCCTCTGTGTGCCGCCTTAGGCATCTGGACTACTCTCAAGGCTCTTTGCAATTTCAATACTTGGTAAACAACCCCATGAAGACCAGTTGGATGGTTTCCCAGCTTTCAAAAAGAGGCAGCAGGATGATGATCGCAGATCCGATGGTTCCCCAAGCAATGGCAATGATGGCCCAGAATGTGAAATAAGCCAAGCTGAATTGCTTAACCGGCAGCGACATCAGCGGCCACACCATAACAATCACAACGGTGAAACCAACCCCCCATTTCAGAATCCAGGACTTCGCCCTTCTCAACCTCTCATCGCTAAACTCTTCCAAGGGCACATCACTCTGCTCCACCTCCACCGTGCTCAAGCTCTTTGTCGTCTCCCAGTCGTAGTTCTGTGGTTCCAGGAAGCTCAAAACTGCATGGATGGCGCCTCCCACCAGTATGGAGACTAGATTGCCTGCCAGCATGGGGGCGTTTCGGCCACTTGTATCAAGATTGACTCTGCCATACACGGCTTTCGTTACCCACATCCACGTTACTATTCCTGCAATACATCCTGCAATTGTTCCAACAATTGCCCCCTTTGCATTGGCCTTGCTCCATAGCAGGAGAAAAGCAACTGGCATCACAGCTGATCCGATGATCACACCCATGGCCAAGTACATCCACCCTAATGACACCCCTGCCTTGTTGAGAACCACCGCAAGGACGCCCATGAAACATCCAAATACTAGCACCACGATACGCGAGACTCGGAGAATCTGCTTTCCGGTAGCATTTGGGTTGATATAGGTGCGGTATATATCATAGGTGCAAAGTGATGAAACAGCAATCAGTTCAGATGAGCCAGCCGATGTGACAGCCCTGCACATGAAAAGAAAATCAACTCACCATTAGAAAGCTGTTTGAGGCTTCAAGAAAATGTCATGACATGTCTATATGCTCACACAGATGCACACGTGCACGCGCGCCACACACACACATCCACACCCACCATGCATGCATCCACACACCCCCACACGCGCACAATGCACTGCAGACAAGAACTTGCAGTGCTTTCATTTGAACTATTTTAAATATGAGGAACTAACTGTGAATGAACGTGAGTAGTCAGTCATACATGAAGAGCATACTCAAAAGCAGTACTGCTCCCCCTTTACCCATAAGGGCAGTTGCAGTGGCAGGGGGCACCAAGCCATGGCTGGCTTCACTTTCTGTAAGCGGAAGGTCAAGTGCAAGTGCTCCCAAGCCAAGTGCCGTTGCTAGAGAAAAGGGAACAGCAAACCACACTAAGCCACCCAGTAAATATCCTTTGTGTGTTGATGATGGTCGAGCTGCTATGGCACTGATCCAGTATCCCTGCAAACACAAGCCACTTCACTGTTGTCTATACTTCTGAAAATTAGAAAGCTTGAACATTGTAGATGGAACATGTAATAGGCTTAGTGCAAGTTACATTGTCCACAAACACTGTGCCGAAATTTCCAATAATGTTGATGATCCCAAATGTAAAACCCCCTGAACTCAGCATGGTAAGATAGGATCCACCATAGTTTCCACTCACAGGACCACATGCTTGCCCTAGCTGGGTGAGCTGTGAACAATCTTGTGATTTGCTGGCAACGGCATGAAGTTTGTTGTAAACTGCTGAAGGGCTGCCTAATTTGCTACTTGATGTGTACACCAGATATAGGAATACCACCAGCACCACATGAACTGCTCCACATACAACAACATTTTAGTTAGTACCTTATGAGATAATGATGTAAACCATGCAAGGTTTATCGTACCAAACCGCTGTGTTAAGTAGCTTACCGACTACTGAATGTATGTAGCTGGCCAAGAAAGTAGCTTTCAAGCCACCAGCAAGGGTATACACAATTACTCCAAGTGGTATAAGAAAGCTTGCCGCATATATGTTCATTCCTGTCAATGCATTAACCACGGCAGAGCCACCCAAGAGAAGCATTGCAGTCACAATTATGTTGGTCGCGAAGCAGAACGTAAGAAAGACCATGTGTGCTGCAAAGCCCCACCTGCACCACCAGAATTGATGACTTTGGAAAGCTTTTACACAACAATTGCTACTTTTCTGAGGGCTTGGCCACTTAGAAGTTCACCTTGCTTTCACGATTTCGCAAACTGTGTGTGCTGATGGCGCTTTTCGCTTGATCTCGATCGCAAGGATTCCAAAGAGGAGCACCTGCACTCAATCAAGAATTTGGTAAAATATTGTTTTGATGTAAAGATGACAATGCCTCTATGAAACCTTGTCATAACCAATACAAAGTAATGATCATTTGTGGGTCGAGGACGGGAAAAAGCTCGTGAAGAACACAGAGGAAAATACCTGAATTGTAGCCCCACTGGCATACCAGAAAGGGCCACTGACACCATATTCCCACGCCACATTCGAGCTTTGCAAGATGGTAGCAGCCCAAGTCCACTACAAGTCCAGTCGCGAATCAATGGATGATACTGATGATGATTTCGTAAGGTTTTTACATACAACCAGTAGGTAATTCTAGGGACATACATCAATGGTGATACAGTGGAAAAGCATATACCTGTGAAACAATGACACTGGCAATAAGGCCTGTTTTAATATTTCGGCCAGCTGTGTTGAACCATTCGGATGTGTGTTTTGCGCCAACATATCGCCTTTCCAACCAAACCTTTCACATGCCAAACACGCCCTTTCAGATAAATAGACATGCAAATGCACACGTGCTTTTGATGTTTTCATCACTAAGAAAACATGAAAAAAAGAAGAAGCTGAGATAAGAACAAAAAAAAATCATGCAGAGAACATGGCATCACCAGGAAGGAGGTGAACACAGCAAAAAATGCGCCGAATCCAAGAACAATGCCGTAGCCAACACCTTGAGAGAGCAAAGCCTCACCTCCAAAGAAGGAGCTTTGCCGTACACATGAGCCCCCTTGCTCAGTGTAATAATGGTTAGGGCAGGCCATAGCTCCGGAATTGAACAGATGAATTGGGCGGTGCCAACTGAGATCAAATTGAATTGGATCTCATCAATCAGTGACCCCCCTCCTGCAGCAGAGGGATCAAGGCCTGCCTGTACGGCAGGGGGTTGTGAATCACAGTGTTTTTAAAATTTTGAATTAAGCATGACTGGCATCAACTCTTCAAATTTGCATGGCTAAATAGCAAGCATGCAGGAGGAATTACAGTAGCTCACCTTGCATTAAGCCTTGGAAATTGGAACAATGCAAGTAATTACTTGTATTTATAGAACCCAATCGTCAAAGCCCAAAATGAGCCACGGAGGGTTCTCCTGCTTTGGAGGGTGAGGGTGATGCAAGAGAAAGCATCAAAGAAGGCAATGAAGGCTTCAAAAAGCAGAGAAAAAGCATTGAATTGGGCTCGAGAAATAGCAGCTGGCGGAAAAGAGAGTTCCGGACCAGACGGCCTTTTGGGACTATCCTGTCGGTTTTGGTCCCCGCGCATCTTTGGTGTTGACTTCACACCTAAAGCTTTTGAAATATGAAGGTGCATCTTTGTTGAAGTTGAAGGTGCATCTTTGTTGAAGTATCTTTGAATCAATGCATATGCACCAAGGATTGCAGCCTTGCAAATCACACGCCTAGCAAAACTTTTCTATAGAAAGCAATGGCCAACATACGCTTGATTTCCCTTAAAATTTGAAATTTGATTGGAGTTGTGTGTGTGTGTGTGTGTGTGTGTGTGTGTGTGTGTGTGTGTGTGTGTGTGTGTGTGTGAGAGAGAGAGAGAGAGAGAGAGAGAGAGAATACACAACATCCACGTCCACAGGGCTAAATATGACCCATGGGACCAAAGAACAACGTTGGCCAGTAGTGGCCTCAAAACATGAAAACAAAAGAAAAACTAATACAATCTATATTCTGAAGGGTTAGGACCCCATGTAATAGACTTATACATTTTGTGTTCCTAGCTGGGCGTTGCAGAACTCCTCATCGATGATCTCCCTTCCACTTGCTCCACTTGTAGGCTGCTTGGACTTTCTCCAACACCACCTTTTGTTTGAGTTGTGTTGGTGAGAGCTCTTTGGCCATCTATAGTGGTGTATGTACACTTTGGTTTTTTCTGCTTGAGCATGTCAAGGTGGTCTTCTCAGTCCAAAGGGTAACCATTGTGTAGTTCTTGCCTTTTGGTAGTCCGCATTCAATATTAGGGGTAGCCTTGAGGATAATGCCCCATCCACTTAGAGAGAGAGAGAGAGAGAGAGAGAGAGAGAGAGAGAGAGTAAATGAATGAGAGCTCAATTGGTCTATGAGACCAACTAGTCCTAGGATAACTCCATAGAATTGAAGACTAATAGAAAAATAAGCTACCTATGTTGTGAACATGTGTGAAAAGTAGTTCAAATGAGTCATGTGAGTGGATGATCCAATACTCCATTTTGTGAGAGGACTGCATACCTCATCTAATAATAGTATTGTCCTCCTCCATAATAAAGCATAGAGTTGTGATGATATCTATTGCCTATAGTGGGGCCTCTCCATGCCCCTGGAGTACGTCTTGGATATTCAACTAGCAGGTGGAAGGTCAAGATTCTTGAAGACATGGGTGCTTGGCTCTCAAAATGGATCTCTCTCTCTCTCTCTCTCTCTCTCTCTCTCTCTCTCTCTCAATAAGTGAGTGGACCATATATGACCACCAAACAAAAGCTTGATTTCACAAATAAGCCACCATGATTCATGGCCTTGGGCCTATTACTCAAACATGGATTTTATTGATTGTTGTTTAAACACATACACACGCACATGCACACACATATTATATACATACATATATATATATATATACATATATATATATATATACATATATATATATATATACATATATATATATATACACACCTATATCTATGTGTGTGTGTGTGTGTGTGTGTGTGTGTGTGTGTGTGTGTGTGTATAGAGAGAGAGAGAGAGAGACATATATATATATAGAGAGAGAGAGAGAGCACACTTGATAGCCATGTATAAATGCATGTAATAGGGGGCACTTGATAGCCATGTATAAATGCCATCGCAATTTAAATATTTACATTACCATGCATGTAAGCGATACCATACTGAAAGAAATTATGAGTTTCATTGACTTCTTGGTTGAACTACCCAAGTTGGCTACTTTGATGGTTGCATAAGTCAAATAAAGTTAAATATCAAAGCCCCTTAAATGCATAGATAATAGTAACAAAGTACATCTACAATGAGTGTGAAACTTTTGAATGCCTACATGCAACTTGCAAGTGGTAAAAGTCAACATTGTCCACATCTTGATGTGCCAACTTTATTGTTGCTATTGGCTCGATTGTGATAGATTGATCACCAATTCAATGGAGAACGTGTACAATTTTGATCTAGACATGCAATCTTGTAATTGGAAACTTTAAGGATTGCAGAGTCCCCACTTTGCAATACCCAACATGACATGTTGTATAGTATAATTGGGCTTGTTTATATTGAGATGTCAAGTTACCATGGTTGCATATATTCCCTTATAGTGTTAATGCATCATAATTTTTTTAAAATCAATAAAACTTAATTAGCCATAGACCCTTTTTTGCATGCAAACCTCGTGAAAACATGGTGTTACTTTGTAATTATTAGCTTACATATCTCAAGCTCTAAACTACTCTTTACCATCATTTATGAAACTTTAAAAAACTTTTGAACAAAACCACGCCTCAAAATTCAAGGCTGTAGTATCCTTCAAAGAAGGGGCGGGGGGGGGGGGATATGTGTTGAGGCAAAATGGGGAAGGTAAGGGTGGTAGAAGGGAATAGTTTAACAAAATTGTGTTGTGTTCTTCAAATTTAGGTTGAGTCATTTGGATGTCATCCTTTAGATTTGAGACATGTAATGAACCATCTACCACATAAAATGGTGAATCTTTATTTACTTTTATGTGTGTGAAAATCACGCAATACCTTTCAACAAAATGAGAGGTCTTTAATTTATTTTATAAATGTGTGAAAAGCATGCAATAGCTTCAATAAAATGAAAGAAAACATATGACCAATTCTTCATGTAAAGAATGGTGTTCATTATGAGAGAAAAAATTGAGCTTAGTGTATTTGCAAATAGGTGCATACAAAAACACCTACAATATTTATAAATGAAGGTTTCAAAATGTCTCAATGCTACAAGTAATCATTCATGCGTTTTTCAAGTGATGGTCTTTCAAGCCTTTATCAAAACCATTTTTTCATATTGTGGGGCCTTTGAAATGTGATGAAAGGAGAAAAGTACTTGTAGAAGTATAGTCAAATAAAAGTGCTTGTAAACGTACAATATAATTAGAGCAAGGGTGAGGCTGTTAGATATCCGTAACGCCGCTACAGGCGTTACCACAGGAGGGGACGGCCTCTGGCTCACCACCCAGCCATAGAGAAAGAATGAGGATTGCCCCTCATCCCCCAGGCTATATAGTGTGTGGCCTGCCGTCCACACTAACCTGGCCGCCCATGACTCCACATGGGCGTCCTCTCCCACTGAACCCCGAACATGGCCATCCGGTCATCACAGGCATTACAGCCTACGTGACAGAGGCCCTAGTTCTAAAAAGAAAGAAGGTGCTATGCTGTCAAATCTTGCTTAAACGTTTCAATGGATGTCAATATTTGCGGCTTGCTATAGAAATTGATTGTATTTAAAATGATGAGTCTTTACATTCTTTTCTAAGTGATTGTATTTAAAATGATGAGTCTTTACATTCTTTTCTAAGTGATTGTCTTTTAAGCCTTTATCAAAAACATTTTTTCATATTGTGGGGCCTTTGAAATGTGATGAAAGGAGAAAAGTACTTGTAGAAGTATAGTCAAATAAGTGCTTGTAAATGTACAATATAATTAGAGCAAGGGTGAGGCCGTAGTTCTAAAAAGAAAGAAGGTGCTATGTTGTCAAATCTAGCTTAAGCATTTCAATGGATGTCAATATTTGCGGCTTGCTATAGAAATTGATTGTATTTAAAATGATGAGTCTTTACATTCTTTTCTAAGTGTTTGAAAATTTTTTAAGACCTTCAACCTACAATATATAAAAGAAAATCTAAGACCAAAAAGGATGGACTTTTTTTCCTTATAGAAGTTTGGTGAAGGAAGTAGAAATGTGTGAAATAACATGATTTTATAAGTGTACTTGCAACTTCAAGCACAGGATGGAATTTTTTTCCTTATATACAGAATGGTGAAGCAAGCAATGTGTGAAATAACATATCTTATAAGTGCTTAGCAACTCCAAAAATTTAAAACACTTGCACTTTTATGGGTGAAGGTTTTAATTGCTCAAGTTGGAGGAGGTTTGGTTGTAAAAACCTCCAAATTTGTTTAGAAAATAAAAATTATATGTATTTTTCATCCCTTCAATAAATAAAATTAAAAATTACCTCAAATTTATTTAAAAATACAAATTACCTCTATTTTTCACCACTTCAATAAATGCTTTTATAGCACAAAGTAAGCCATTAGGCCTTTGAAAGTGATGGCTAGAGAAAAATCCCTTGTAAATTTACAAGCAAAGTAAATGTACAAACAAAGAAATCATCCATTAATATTTAAAAAGAATAGCCTCTCTCCCCCCTTATAAAAGTACAATCAAAGAAATCATTCTTTTTTTTAAAGGCTCTCTCTCTCTCTCTCTCTCTCTCTCTCTCTCTCTCTCTCTCTCTCTCTCTCACACACACACACACACACACACACACACACACAGAGTATGGAGATTATGAAACAGTGAGCAAAAGGTCAAAGTCTTGGTAAAAATACATTCAAAGAGACCATAATCTTGGCATTTGAACATCTGGTGTAAATACATTCAAAGAGACCATAACCTTGGCATTTGAACATTTGGTGTAGTAACCTACTTGACATTGTAACTCATAGCTATAGCCTTGAAAAAAGAATAAATATGTATTCCAACCCCATTTCAAGGGCATGTGATCAGTTGGTAATATAATGCTTTGCTAATGATTCTTTACTCTTCTTGAAAGCTGATAATGACAATGTGAGATAGGCTTTATCCATTATTCATGAGTTTCTAGAAGCTTCTGGGTCCAAGTGCAATATACATAAGTCCAAAATAATAAGTATGTTTTCGGATAAGGACTTTGATCTAGAGAAATGGGGATATGAGGCCATTAAGAGGGGACAGATTGTCAGACATTTAGGGGTTCCTTTTGGGGTAGAAGTTACAAACAAGCAATTGAATAACTGGGTCCCAGGCAGATTTTTCTTGAAGCTTAAAAAATGGGAGGGCATCAGAATTCCATTCCACATTACATGACAGGATGGCTATATGAAATATTGTGTTGAATGCTTACATCATGTCTTTATGCCCTGTGCTAGAGTTTTGGGAAGTCACTGGCAGAATATTGTGAGTCCCATAAGGGATTTCATATGGAGGAATAGTAGCTCTAGCAAGAAAATCTCAACCTAGCTTGCATAAGATAAATTAAGCTAACCCAAGACTGAAAGAGGTATTGGTATTCTGCATCTTCCTTCTCAGACTATAGCAAGGATTGCCTTACTTCTCCCTAAGTGTCTTCAGCAAGAGGAGATTTGGACTAAGATGTTGAAGGAGCTTGTGGAAGACTCCCATATCTACTCAAAGGGTAGATGGCAAGGTTTAGGATGGAAGGACAAATTGTTCTCTTATTCTCCCCCTTAAAATCACAGGTTCTCCCTTTTGTGGAATACCATAATTTTGGTTACCTGTTCGGCCACCACCTTGGCCACGTCCATGACCTCTACCTTTTCCTCTACCTGAACTTGTGTAGAAGGCTTGCTGCTCTAAATTGTTTTTGTTTTGTGAGGATTAGGCATGTAAATGTGCAAAGAATGGTCTATGCACACTAAAAAAATTGCGACAGGGAAGCCTAAGTTTAAAGTTGAACGTATGCAGAAAGTATGCGAAGCATGTCAATTTGGAAAGAAAACTAAGCATGTATTTCCCCATGATAGAAATTTGAGCAGGACCATACTAAATGTTGTGCA
Organism: Cibotium barometz; assembly: GCF_041138505.1. Classification (NCBI taxonomy): domain Eukaryota; kingdom Viridiplantae; phylum Streptophyta; class Polypodiopsida; order Cyatheales; family Cibotiaceae; genus Cibotium; species Cibotium barometz. Next base: position 53,939,395 of record NC_141050.1, read on the forward strand.
TTCAGATGTATGGGGTCCTGCGAAGACTATGTCTATGGGTGGTTACAGGTACTACATAACATTCATTGATGACCACACGAGGAAAGTGTCTATGGGTGGTTGCAGGTACTACATAACATTCATTGATGACCACATAAGGAAAGTGTGGGTGTATTTCATGAAGGAGAAGAGTGAAGTGTTCACTCTTTTTCAGAATTTCAGAGTGATGGCTGAAAAACAAATAGAAAAGCATGTGAAGTGCCTAAGATCGGATGGAGGGGGAGAATACTTCTCCAATGAGTTCTCTGAATTCTTGCAAAAGAATGGCTGAAAAATGGAGTGATGAGCGGAAAAACAGGCACATTGCTTAGAAAGCACAAGCATTGATGGCAGAGAAGAATATGCCACATAGCTATTAGGATTAAAGAGAATGTGGGGGAGAGGGAGAGCTTCAAACCCAAGCAAGCAAACACACACACACAAGAGAGAGCAAGACACAAGAGAGAGATGGATAGCTGAATTTTCTTCTATCTTCTTCTTCTCTACTCAACCAACATAGCATAAAGATAAGCGTACACACAATATGGGTTAGTACTCAGCTACTACAACATACAAGGGTCGGTCCATAATGTGAACCCGACTAAATGAGATGGCGCTATAACTATGCCAGTCTCTAGTAATCCAAAATGGCTATCACCACACAGCCTGTCATCCCACTGGCCGCATATCACCCATAATCTCACCAACCATGCCAGTCGTGTAGATGTGAAAGCTATCACCCAGGCAGGTCATCAATGTCCGCCCACGTAGCACTAGTTGAGCTCGATATCTCAACACTCCCCCTCGAGCTCAACTCCACACACTGTGCTCCAAGTAAGCTCCTAAACCTGTGGAGCTTCTCTGTGCCCAATGCCTTCGTGAAGATGTCAGCCACCTAATCCTCTGTGCTGACATATACCACATCTACATCTCTTGCTAAAACCTTCTCTCTCACAAAGTCATAATGCATCTCAATGTGCTTCATTCTAGCATAATATACTGGATTACAGGCCAACTATATGCTGCTCATGCTGTCATAATATATGACAATTGCCCTATCCATGGGCTCTCCCATGTCTACATCTCTTGCTAAAACCTTCTCTCTCACAAAGTGATAATGCATCTCAATGTGCTTCATTCTAGCATGATATACTGGGTTACAGGCCAACTATATGCTGCTCATGCTGTCATAATATATGACAATTGCCCTATCCATGGGCTCTCCCATGTCACCAAAAGTAGCTTCTAAAACTAAGCTACCTCACAAGCTGCCATAGCAACACCCCTGTACTCTGCCTCTATACTCTCGATCGATAAGGCAACTATTGGCTGCTTCTTATTGCTCCAACTCATAACAGCACTCCCAAATAAGAACATAAAACCACTGGTAGATCTCGTGTCTCTGCAATACTACCAGCCCAATCAGCATCATCTGTGTACCCACCATGCAGCTATATCTCTATACCAGCCTCATAGAAAAGTCCATAATCAACTGTGGACTTTATGTACCTAAGGATCCGTCTAGCCACATCCAAGTGTGGCTTCCTAGGGCCATGCATAAACTAACTCGCAAGTCCAACAACATAGCTCAAGTCTGTCCTTATAATGGTCATGTAGATTAAACTACCCACTATGCACCTGTATGTAGTGGGGTCCTCCAAAAGCTCACCTGTATCTGGGGAAAGTTTTGTGTTCTGCTCCAATGGCACTGAAATAGGCTTATAGCCTGTCAACCATACTTGGACAACATGTCCAAGCCATACTGCCTCTGCAATAGCAAAATGCCATGAGGTGATCTCACCACCTCTATGCCCAAGAAATACCGCAGCTCACCCAAATCCTTCATCTCAAACTTCTGCTTCCAAAGTATCCTGACATCATGTATGTCTGCATCACTATCACCAGTGATAATCAAGTCATCCACAAGATGACTAATAGCATGATCCCTCTATCTGTCTTTTTCACATATAGTGAAAAATCTGCATTGGATATCTGAAATCCAATGGTAACAAGATACTCCGTGATCTTTTTTGACCATGCTCTGGGTGCCACTTCAAGCCATACAAGGCTTTGCGTAACGTGCACACAAAATCTAGATGTGCATCACTCTCATAACCTGGTGGCTGCATCATGTACACTTTTTCTTGCAAATCACCATGCAAGAAAGCATTCTTTACATCCATTTGATGTAAAGACCAACCCTTCTCCTGCAGCCATAGCAATGATAGCTCTCATGGTTGCCATTCTTGCAACTAGGCTGATTGTCTCCGCATAGTCTATGCCATAAGTCTATGCATAGCCCTTGGCAACCAATCTTGCCTTGTATATCTGCTCACTAAACCATCAGCATTTTGCTTGACTTTATACACCCACTTACATCCAATTGCCTTCTTTTAAAGCACTAACTCCCATGTTGCATGGCATCTTTCCATTTCTTATTTCCAATTGCCTGCTCAAAGCAAGTGGGCTCAACCTCCTGTATTGTTTTTACCTTGTAAGCATAATAATGGGATGTATATCCATCATATGGTCAACTTGTCAACAGGGTATCTAATCCTCATAGTGTTGAAATTAGAGCAATATGATGAGCTATGGTGGATCAAACATTAGAATCAACATCATTAACAAAGTGATTAGTAAATAATTAAGATGTAATTAGTGAGTAAACAAATAGCTTAATGTAGGCATGGATAATAAAAAACCAGCAAATTCTCATTAGGCCAATGCCTCAATTTATAGAGTTTACATCCAAGCATCTAATCCCACTGATTTCTCCTTGATTCACTCTACCTCTTTTTCTTGATTCTCTCCACCTCTTCACTTTTCCCAGAATATCTCCACACTTCCTAAATCTTCTCATGCTACCCTTTATTCTCTCCCAGTAGATTCTTCTCACCTTTTCACGGGTTCTCTCACATTTACAGATTCTCTTTTACAATCTCTAACCAAGGGCTTGTTCCCGCACACACCCTATTCACTTGTATATTTTAACACCTCCTCTCAAGTGAATACTCTCTAGCACAACTGGACCCTATACCAAGTTTCCCTCCTTACTTGATAGTCCACGACCAGTGTCTAGCACACCTCCCCTCAAGTTAACTTAGCACACTGGACCTTGTACCAAGTTTCTCTCTTACTTGATAGCCCGCGACCAGTGCCTCAAGTCCCTAAACTCCATAGTCCTTGACACTCTCTCTCTCTCTATGTGTCTAAGGCTACTATAAGTGCCCGCGACCTTCACTAAAGTGCTCACACATACATCTTATCTACCACGTGGCCTATATCATCGGTGGCTCAGAGGTGGTTTTACTTTGTTGGGGCAGGTTACATTGGGTTGTGGGGTCTCTCTCTCTCTCTCTCTCAGAGATTTTCACATGGCTCCTCACTCTTTGGAGCCTCACATCTTCTCTTGTCTTCAGTCTTCTTGTCGTGGCAGCTTCTCTCCACGCGTCCGTCTCTTCTTTGAGTCTTCTTGGGGCAACTTCTCTTCTCGTGTCCATGTCTTCCTTCAGCTTTTCTTCTAGATCTTCTTGGTGTGGATCCTCTTCTTGGAAAGAGATATTCTTCTTCTTTCATGGCTGGGGCCATGAGCTTGTCCGTCAGATCTTCTTGCTCCATGTGAGCATGTTTCAATGTTTTGCTGATAGTTCCTTTGGGTTTTTGATGTTTATCTTGTGTCATTATGCAATGCAAACCGAAATTTATGCGGGAGATCTTACCTCTTGCCTTATTCTGGACAAGGGCAGTGTTTGATCCCATATTTACAATGATGCAATGTGCCCAATACATAATGCGTATAGCATTCATTCTTATGCACATTCCCAAATGCAACTCTGGCTGTGAATAATCTTGAATTTGAGTGAGATTTACAGGCATTAACTAAGGGTTAAATGCAAAATGATGATTATCACAAATTTATCAATTTTTACCAAAAATTACATTAAATCAAGGGTTACCAATTTATACGGAATGGTTGGAGTATCAAACCAACTCCGAATTGCAATCTGAAGTTATAGGGATCTGTATTAGATACCTAATGGTTAATTTGAACCCTCAATTTCACCAAAATATAGTGATTAGCACTGATTAATCACTGATTAGCAAATTAATCCATTATTTTGTGTGCAAAAAATAGAGTATGCGGAGAGTCCAGATCTGGTGCCTTAGACTTCAAATGAGCTCAAATGCTTTCAAAGCCATCAATAGCAATGAGTCTAGTAGAGGATTAAGCCAAGAAACACAAGATTTGACCAAATATTGAAAGCTTAATCTCTGTTTTACCAGTCACTTGTAGATTTGATTAAGAGCTTGGATCTCACTGTAGACTTGATGAAATTGAATTCTGACTTCATTAGCTTGTAGAGCATGCTTTAAAACCTCCGGGTGCTTCAAAAACCCCGAGGGGGGGGGGGGGGGGCTATGAGGAATTAGACTGATTTGATTTGATGAAGTGAAGATCTTTGATTTGCTGCAGAAAAAAGGCACCTGAGAAAATCGCGATTTCTCCCAAACGCGTCGGCGGTTTGCTGCGTCGTTTCGACTGGCTGGAGCACAAGGCTTATGGCTAGCTATGGTTAAAAGAAATAGGGCTAATTTTAACTATGCAAGGAGAATGAACTCCTCCACTGGCTGGGGGTACAGAGGTGAGTTGAAAAAAAGAGGAAAATTATAATTTTCTACTAATCCTAATCAGCAAAATAATTAGCAAGATGATGGGCTCACAAAATGATGGATTCTAGGCACAGCTCTGATACCATGTTGAAATTAGAGCAATGTGATGAGTTATGGTGGATCAAACACTAGAATCAACATCATTAACAAAGTGATTAGCAAATAATTAAGATGTAATGAGTAATTAACAAATAGCTTAATGTAGGCATGGATAATCAAAAACCAGCAAATTCTCATTAGGCCAATGCCTCAATTTATAGAGTTTACATCCAAGCATCTAATCCCACTGATTTCTCCTTGATTCACTCCACCTCTTTTGCTTGATTCTCTCCACCTCTTCACTTTTCCCAGAATATCTCCACACTTCCTAAATCTTCTCATGCTACCCTTTATTCTCTCCCAGTAGATTCTTCTCACCTTTTCACAGGTTCTCTGACATTTACAGATTCTCTTTTATAGCCTCTAACCAAGGGATTGTTCCCACACACACCCAATTCACTTGTATATTTCAACACATAGACCTGCGTACACCTGGATCACTGCTAGGTGTCCTCAAAACAGCCCTGGTTCTCCTTACACACACCAGGAGTAACCACAGACGGAATGCCACGCTCCTTATTAAGGCTCTCCTCATCAGAGCCACTAGAGTCACCATCGACATATGAGTGACTTGCTGACAGATCAAGCACAAAAAGTTGATCTACCTTTTCCTTCCCTTTCCATGATACATGTGTACCTGCATCATTCCTTAACTTGCCTGACCATGGACTAACATTGGATCCACTGCTCGAGGACTCCCCAGGTCCACTCAGCACCTATGATTGCTGCTCTACATGTGGTGTAACATCAGCACTTCTTACATCTGCATCTTATGTTGCCTTCACTATTGGTGCATACCAGCTACTCATCTCATCGAAGACAACATCTTTGCTTACTCGCATCTCACAAGTGGCAGGGTTATAGCATCTATAACCTTTTTGCTCTCCATAGCATAACCAATGAAGATGCATTTTTTCTCTACCTTTGGATCCAACTTTGTTCTCACTTCATCAGGAACATGTACATATGCAATACACCCAAACACTTTTAAGTGAGACACATCCGGTGTTATGCCTGTAAACTTATGTTCAAGAGTCATACCATGAACAGCTGCAGTGAGTTTCCTATTCATAATGTACACAGTAGTTGCTCCTGCTTTTCTGCCCAAAAGTAATGTGGCATATTCTTTTCAGCCACCACCATCAAGGCAAGTGCCGCTTCTACAATGTGCTTGTTTTTCCTTTCTGCAACACCATTTTGTTTGCGGAGTGTACCTGCACGTAAACTCCTAATTCCCTACTTTCTCAAGAAATCGCTGAACTCATTGGAGAAATATTCTCCCCCACCATCTGATTTTAGGCATTTTATTTGCATGCCTTTTTCCTTCTCGACCAAGGTTTTAAATGTGTGAAAGTGAGCGAACACCTCACTTTTCTCCTTCATGAAATAAACCCACACTTTCCTAGTGTGGTCATCAATGAATGTAACATAGTACTTGCACAACTTGCAATTGTTGCAATCTTGGTCGGTCCCCATACATCTGAATGTATGACATCCAATGGCCTTGCACTAACATGCTTTTCATGTGGGAAAGCATGTTTGGCCTGCTTACCAAAGCATGCTTCACATACCTTATGCATACCGTCAACCTTAAACTTTGGCAAACCTGCAACAATATTTTGGGCCTGCATAAACTTCAGTTGCTGTACATTCATATGACCAATGCGCTTGTACCATATGTCAATATCTGCAATGACACCTGTTCGATGTGCAAACATGGCTGCCTTTATCTCAGGCATGTTCACATCCAAAGTAAACATCTTGCCATTTCTGTTACCCTTTGTAAACAAGCGACACTTATTTTTGAAGTCTTCCACAAAACATCTTTGTTGAGGATTTAACCTCACTTTGCAGACCCTGCTCAACCATCTGTCTACAGAAATCAGGTTCTTTGTAATATTCGAAACATGTACATTAGCCAAGTACTTCATTTTGCCATCTTGCATAGACAATGGCACTTTACCAACATGCGCAATGGGATGTGCAGTATCATCACCTGTTTCTACATAACCTGGTTTTTCCATTTTCTGCACATCTCTAAACCACTCAGCATGACTGGTCATGTGGTTAGAGGCGCTAGTAGATCCCAACACATCCCTTGTTATGGAACTAAGCATGTGCTGCATCACAAAAAGCTGCTCACTTCTGTCATCATCTCCATGTTTGCTAGATGATGCATAGTTGCCTTGCTGTGCAACTTCCCACTTTTACTATCATTCTCCTTTTTCTAAAAGTCCTTTTCCATGTGTCCTGGTTTGCCATAGTAATAGCACTCTATGATATTTGCATTTTGATTTCTTTGCCAACCACCTCGGCCTCTTTGGCTCCCCCTACCTCTAGACTGGCCTCTTCCACCTGTGTATGATTGCTGCTATGAATCATTAGACTGTTGTTGTCCAGAATTCTGATTTCCTTGTCAACCATCACCTTGGCCTCGACTACGGCCTCTACCTCTACCTCTACCTGAATTAGAGTAGAAGGCCTATTCCGATTAACCTAAAGCCTTTTCTTCTATGAGATCAGCATAGATATCAAGTCCCGAAAGTTGGGAATATTCTCCCTAATTGCAACGGAGGTCTTGAATGGCTTGTACTCTTTGCCAAGCCCATCATTCAGACAAACACTCACCAAATGATCATCCTTCGAGACCCAAGGGATTCAACAATGCCCTTGATCTTTAAGGCATAGTCATTGATGGACATGATTTTCTTTTCCACAGTATGCAACTCTTGCTTTAACTGCAACTTCCTTGCCTTTGTGTTAGTCTAGAGAACATCTGAACCAGATTCTGCCATGCAACTGCTGGAGTGTTTGCATCATGTATGTATCTTATCATAGTGTTTGTGATACTAATTAAAAGCTAGTACATAACTTTTCTTGTAGCCTGATTCCAATCCTTGAATGCCTTTATATCTATAGGAGTGGCATTCTCCTCAGATAACTTTGGAGGCTCCTCATTATCTCCTTCTACATAATCCCAAAATCCTTTACCCATTAGGAAATTGGTTATTCTGAACTTCCAGGCATGGAAGTTATTCTTATCCAGCTTCTCACTAACAATCTGATGAATTCCGTCAGACATGTTTTCTAGTTTGTGAGCTAGGCCATTGTATACTAGTTTCTCAGTCAGCAAGAGCCTACATGTGCATCAAATTGTTGTTGACATGGCTGTCACTAAGATGATGTAACAACCACGATGTTAAGGTGGCGATCAAAGAGATGAGCTAGCCTTTGGGATGCACACGTGGTGATGCCACACCCACATCACCCTCCAAGTGGTATCAATTATAGTGTAGGGAATCGCCAATTAATCATCACATGGGCTCGTCTATTTTTAGCACTCAAACCTCTTAGAATTCCCTCTGTCAGTGCCAACTCACATTTGAGATTAGCACGTTATTAATGCTAGGCTAGTTCAGCTTTATGGACTGTCTCTACACTGAGGTGGCAATGACAATGACCACTGCGGACCCACGTGGTCATGTCATGGCCGCCTCACATATACATGCCTATATAGATACACAGTAACCCCTCACTACATATTTCATCAGTCATCATATTGAGTTTATTCCCTAGCTTATACTAGCATACAAATTTTATCTTGCAAATCAAGCAATCGAAGCTCCCTTCACTAGGAACACATAGGTGTGGGCATCTATTGTATAGTATTCTTCTCTATCACCCAAGTGTGGTAGATTGGTTAGCTCATTTCCCTCTTGAATCAAAGGTCTTGAGTTCAAATCTTGTCGGATAGATCAATTTGGTCTCTTGGGATAGTTTCCTACGACGTTAAAAAGTTCTCTTCTCAATGTGTATGTGGGTGTGTAGGTATGCGTGTGAATAAGAAGAGGAAAATGGGCTAACCTTTCTATCACCCAAGTGTGGTAGATTGGTTAGCTCATTTCCCTCTTGAATCAAAGGTCTTGAGTTCAAATCTTGTCGGATAGATCAATTTGGTCTCTTGGGATAGTTTCCTACGACGTTAAAAAGTTCTCTCTTCTCTTCTATCTTTGTTGTTGTGCAATTTGAGTTTTTAAGTTTTGTGCTGTGAAAGATCCTATTTCTTGTGAGTGTTCTCTTGTATACACTGCACACTATATCCACTTAGAGAGAGAGAGAGAGAGAGAGAGAGAGAGGTGCGTATTTAAAGTAGACCCCATACCTATTACAAGCTTAGCACTCTGCACGATACCATGGCTAGCGTGAGCCATGTTTAGAACAAAAACGTCATTCCTTGCATGACCAACGACACGATGGAGTTCCCGAGAGAGAGAGAGAGAGAGAGAGAGAGAGAGAGAGAGAGAGAGAGAGGTTTAGGTGGCATTGTTATAAGCAAGGAGTAATAGACATCCCCCATGCAACTCATGATGATAGATCTATCCTTCACATTTAAAGAAGACCTTCAAAAAACAAACCCCATACCTGCCTGCCATAATCAAAGCAGTTTTTATGAGAGTATGCAAAATTGACTAGACTTACCAATGCTCAAAACAGAAACATCATTCCCTACATGAGATGATGGGGTTGAGAGAGAGAGAGAGAGAGAGAGAGAGAGAGTCCAGCTCTACAAGAGCAAGCATGGATCGCCACACCGATTCAACATACTTTTTTAAGAAGGATTACCTAGGATTTCTTACTATTCAAAAACCTCATATGTAACCCGATAAACCATTGGTATATGCCTGAATTAGTTGAAGCTGCACAAAAGTCATTCCCGGTGCCTATTTGGAGCAATTTTTTAAAGCTTCTTTTAAAACATGGTATGATGCTAGAAATGTCTACACGGTAGTAACCACTTTATACAAGGCAAGGTGGCATGGTAAAGTACTCACTCATCAACTAATATCTCAAAATTTCTTCAAGTTTATTTCTTGTAATATCTTTGAAATTCAATTAAAATAACAATCTAATCTTTTGTTTTAGCCAATGTTTTTTACTTGTAACGTTATCTTCTGTACTTTTCTGATATCCTTGAGAAATTAGAAAAATGGTCGAAATTTGCTAGATCTTCTCGAGCAAATGCCGGATTTGTTCGAGGGTCACGAAGAGCACCACGGTGAAGGGTCCTTGCCTCATCACGGTGGGCACAAACCCTTTATACAAAGCCATGGGGCCTTCAGATTCCACGGTCTTGAGGACGCAGTCAAGCGCCCCTTTGTAGGCGGCTTCATGCCCCGCCTCTGTCTTCATGTTCATGATGCGCGTCTTGATGACGTCGATGGGATTCGAGGCCACGGAGGCCACGAGCCCCGCTGTGCAGCTAGCGGCGACGTGAGTGGTTAGCCCGTCCTTCATCAAGCGGCTTTGAATGAGGCTCTCCTTGGCCTGGTCGTAGGTGGCGAGCTGCGAGGCGGTCACCACCATAGCCCGCTGGACGGTGAGGGAGGAGCCCCGCCAAAGGGACGTCAGGCCCTCCTGCCGCACCATTCTGGCCAGCGCGTCCCCCACGCCGGAGTAATTGCGCCTCTGCTGGGCGGGCAGGCGGCCGTCTGCCTGCATCCTCACCATGGCCACGTCGGCCGGGTTCCCCACGGCGGCTCCCACAGCTCCAGCAACCAGGCCGGCCCCAATCTTTTTCAGCACGGGAAAACCTCCTTCCAAAGGGGGCTTGCTCCATTTCTGCTTGAGCAGCTCGTAGAGGCCCATGCGCGTGGTGGAGTAGAGGCATTGTCTGAGCACGGTAGCGGAGATCCCTGAGAACAGGGCCTGCAGGCCCTCCGCCTGCGCAATTCGGACCCCGACGCCGATTGGGCCCGAGGCAGAGCGCAGCGCTGCTATGTGGCTGGACGAGGAGGGGGCGGACACCAAGCGAAGAGCTGGTGCGGCTGGACGCTGAGGGAGGCTTTCGCCCTGCAGCTGCATGCGAACCTTGATGAGGTCGAGGGGGTGGGTTGAACAGCCCGCCACCACCGAGGCCAGGCCGCCTTCCACGAACCCTTTGAGGCCCATGGCAAGGTATCGCAAGGAACAAGCTCTGACGAGGGAAAGTGCAACGGGGAGCGAGAGAGGCAAGTAGGAGTGACAACTCAGGCGGATGTTGCGTTGTGTATATATAGGTATAGATTCAACAAGCGCGGAGCCGGTTGAAAAAGTAGCTTTGTCCGACTGCCGTCGAAAAAGTAGCCGGTTGGACAATGTCCGCGGAAGGTTCAACTAACGCGTTCAAAGTCGTTCCCTTTCGACGTACAACAGTCATCCTTTTACACACACCAAAGGAACAGTTCAGTTCTTAAAAGAAACCTTCTGCATCCATATTTCCCCCCAGCCCACATCGCTTTTCACGATTTAGCAACCCACAAATATGGTCCCACCTCTCATCCTCCCACACAAAAGATGGCTTTTCACGATTTAGCAACCCACAAATATGGTCCCACCTCTCATCCTCCCACACAAAAGATGACTGATCCCCTCTAAGATCGTATCCCAGCTGCAAACCGGCTACCAGCACAGACTCAGTAGTAAAGCCCTTGGGAGTTTGCTCCTCCATAGCTTCCTTCTTGCTCCATATCTTCACTTCAGGCCTCTGTCCAATTGGGTTCTCTATCAATGCCAAGAAGATGTGTACTGGTTGTTTCTCCTTCAAGTACCACCTCTATGTTTTAGGCCCAAGCTTTGGCAATCCAACTCTCTTGTTATTATGTGTCACCAACTCCTTCAAATCTTTCCTTGGATATACTTGCAACATGGCATAAGTCTCTTAGGTTCCCTTAGTATGTGCAACTATCCCATCATCTAGTGAGTGGCTTATTCTATTCTAGCCTGTAATGACTATAATGGCTATGATGAGTGGCTCATCCTATTCCAACCTGTAATGACTATAATGGCTGTAATGAGTGGCTCATCCTATTCCAACCTGTAATGATTATACCAACTCCACAAATGTGTTATCATTCATCTTATTCACATAGTATACAAACCAGCAATAGTGCACACAACTATACATCAACATAACATCATCTAGTCCCTGTCTTAAACCCTTCTGAAATACCAGCCAGTTCCTAGAAATCCAAATTTCCCACATACAAGTGTATCTATCCAGGCTAAAAACCACATCAATTGCCCCCTCTGATCCAGTCAATTTTCCTATTAACTAGTCCCCCTAAGAACCCCTTAGACCTATGTCAGCACACACCCAATTGTTTATCTTGCTCCACAGACCCCTAATGGCAGGACATCCCCAACGAGCATGTTTACCATCCTCAATTGCTAATCCACACCTAGGACAAACCCCAGAGGTAAAGTTCATGTGCACCAATTTGTAGCCAAGAGGGAGAGCCTGCAAACATACTTTCCACAAAAAGGTTTTAGCTTTCAAAGTGTTGGCCATTGGCCAGCAGCAACCGTTAAGCCGAAGCAGCACCGCCGAATGTTAGAAGCGGCGCACGTTATCACTAGTTAATAGGTTATTATTCTGTAAATCTGTCGTGTTCAAAACATACTTTCCACAAAAAGGTTTTAGCTTTCAAAGTGTTGGCCATTGGCCAGCAGCAACCGTTAAGCCGAAGCAGCACCGCCGAATGTTAGAAGCGGCGCACGTTATCACTAGTTAATAGGTTATTATTCTGTAAATCTGCCGTGTTCAAAACAAGGCGATGTCTCTGTACTACACTAGGACTGTGAATGAGTAGTATAAAAGAATGTAAGCCGAACATTGTAAAGGTTGTTGTTGATAAGGCTTTGTAAGATTACTGTCTCTGTATATCCTCCTCTCTTTGCAATAAAGGAAGATCTCTTTTGTATCATCTCTGTGTATCTCTCGGGTCAGTCTGTATGTCTGTTTATCGTCTTGTCTTTTATTATTTCCGGCGATTCTATCTATTAAGTCTTTCGGTATTCTTTTACGCAACGATCGGTATCATCCGCACGAGCCGAGTAGTCTTAGTAAGGCGATTTCGTTGCACAGTTGCATGTAGCTGCCGCCGATAGGCTGTGATTGTTCGTCTGGTGCCTGATCCGTATCCACTGGTGTATGATGTGCGCATAACCAAAGCCACTCAGCAAGTAGTCTTAGTAGTCGATTCCGTTGCACAGTCGAATGTAGCCGATGAAAAGATGCAAGGGAGAAGAGAGCTTGAGCTCTTGCAAGCACACACACACACTCACACAAACCCTAGAGAAGAGAACACACGAGGTGAGAGGCTGAAAATTCTTCTTCTTCTTCACACAACAAAAGAGGTCTACAAAGAAGATAACTAACACACATAATAGAGTATATACAAGCGGTCCATAATGTGAACCCGCTAAGAGGAGTGGGTAGGTGTGGACTAGTCGGTGTAGTCCAGCTGTAGAATCTCTAACGAAGATATGTCGGTGCCAGCTACCAAACCCGCTAGTGATGTAAATGTCTAACGGTCATGCAAGCGTCTCGTGAGTGTTAGCTTATGTTGAGCTTGACATCTCGACACTCCCTCTCAAGCTCAACTCCAGCTCATGAACTCCAAGCATAGCTCGAAATCTGCGGAGCTTCTCAGCTCCCAAGCCCTTCGTGAAGATGTCAGCGACCTGATCTTGTGTGCTGACGTAGGCCAAGTCTATGTTGCTTGCCAAGACTCTCTCCCTGATGAAGTGGTAATGTAACTCAATGTGTTTCGTCGGCGCATGGAAAACTGGGTTCCTAGCCAACTATATACTGCTAAGATTGTCACAATATATAACAACCTTTCTCTCCACATGTAACCCCAAATTCAGCTATCAATCTCTCTCTTGTGTGTGTGCGTGTTTGCTTGCTAGGGCTTGAAGCTCTCCCTCTCTCCCCCACATTCTCTTAATGGTATCAGAGCCTGGTTCGTGTGAGAGCTAAGGGAGGAAAGCAAGAGGCAAGAACAAGAAAGGAAGGAAGCGGTAATACACCGGTAAGAGCACCATCATCTCTTTTCCCTTCTTGGTTTAGTACAACACCCCCTCAATAACTCTGGGAGCTACACATCTCCAATTGAGGAGCTATCTTCGTAGGAGCGGAGCTACAAGGCAGGTATACCGTCCTATTAGACAAACTTTTTTCAGACAGATTCACGTTTCGGGCACGTTACGGGCCTCGTTTCATCACTGTAGGATATTTTCGGCAGTTTTCTAGAAGTTCTGGTAGAGAATTATTTCTGCTCGAAATCTGGTTATTGCAGTACAGAGTGCATTTTGGAAGTGCAAACAGGGTTTGCACATGTATTGTTGATACTGGGTGTATGTACATGTACTCTGGTCACATTTGGTGACACACAGGCTGTGCTGAAGTTACAGGAGATATTGTTGTATTACAGGTTGCATATAGAAGTTGTCTGTTCGGAGGTTATTTGATTGCTGCAGGAAAACATGTTTGACGAAATTAATCAGATTGTTAGTGAGAAGATGGATAAGAATAACTTCCATGCCTGGAAGTTCAGAATGACCAATTTCCTAATGGGTAAAGGATTTTGAGATTATGTAAAAGGAGATAATAAGGAGCCTCCAGAGTTATTTGAGGAGAATGCAACCCCTGCAGATATAAAATTATTCAAGGATTGGAATCAGGGTGCAAGAAAACTCATGTACTGGCTTTCAATTAGTGTCACTGACACTATGATAGGACACATACAGGATGCAAACACTCTAGAAGTTGCATGGCAGAATCTGGTTCAGATGTTCCAGACTAACACAAAGGCAAGGAAGTTGCAGTTAAAGCAAGAGTTGCATACTGTGGAAAAGAAAAGCATGTCCATCAATGAATATGCCTTAAAGATCAAGGGCATTGTTGAATCCCTTGGGTCTATCAATGTATCAGCAGTGGAGGATGATCATTTGGTGAGTGTCTGTCTGAATGGGCTTGGCAAAGGCTACAAGCCATTCAAGACCTCCATTGCAGTTAGGGAGAATATTCCCAACTTTCGGGACTTGATATCTATGCTGATCATAGAAGAAAAGGCTTAAGATGAGGATTCTTCTTCACAAAGCATGAACACATCGGAACAAGCCTTCAAGTTCTAATTCAGGTAGTAGAGGAAGAGGTAGAGGCCGTGGTCGACGATGCCAAGGTGGTGGCCAACAAAGAAATCCGAATTTTAGACAATAACAGTCCAATGATTCACACAGCAATCATACACAAGTGGAAGAGACCAGTCTAGAGGCAGGGGGAGCCAAAGAGGCCGAGGTAATTGGCAAAGAAATCAGAATGCAAATAGCATAGAGTGCTATTAATGTGGCAAACCAGGACACATGGCAAAGGATTGCTACAAAAAGCAGAATGACATTAAAAGTGGAAAGTTGTAGCAAGACAACTATGCATCATCTAGCAAACATGGAGGTGATGATAGAAGTGAGCAGCTATTTATGATGCAGCACATGCTTAGCTCCATAACAGGGGATGGGTCAGGATCTCAAGGTATAATCATTGCCACCAGATTTGCATGCTTTTTCGGACTCAGATTGGGCTGGTTGCTATGACACAAGAGTGTCCACAAGTGGTTTATGTTTCATGCTCGGTAGCTCATGCATATCTTGGTACATTGACACAATCTAATACACTTTGTGTTGTGTGCATTCTTGCTTCTTCTTCTCCAAGCTTTGTGTGCTTTCCTGCAACCCTAATTCCAACAATTGGTATCAGAGCAGGCATCGGCTCCCAGGGCTACGCCGCCAGCACCCTCTGACTCATGTTCTCCGATTGAGGTGAGCTTTCACGAGCGCTTGTTGGCAGGTCCCTAAACTTTGCAAATACGCCCGTAGCGCTTGCAGGTTCTCAGAAATCTCATTTGAGGTCGTTTCGGGCTCCGTTTTTACATTTCAAGTTCTGCACAGGTGTTTTCGTCATTTTCTGCATAAATTTTGACAGTGCAATTTTCTGCAAAATAGGCATATGTGTTCTATTGTGGACCATACTACATAGCACGAGTTGTTTTCTGTTCAGTCTTTGCTTCATTACAGGTAGCTTTTGCATCAGTTTCAGTGAGTGGCCATGGCTGATAACAGCAATGATGTATTTCGCATGTTGTCTGCTGATGACAAACTGGATGGAGACAGCAACTACCCACTTTGGGCATACATGATGCAGCATGTTTTGGTTGCAAAAGGAGTGTGAAACATTGTGCAGGGTATGGATGTACGTCCAGGTTCTGTGGATGTAGGATCTGTTGAGGATGTTGCAGGTTCTAGCAGCTCTACTGTTGCTGCTGTTTTACCCACTGCTGAACAAGCTCGTTGGGATGGTAAAGATACGCAGGCTCATGCCTTGATTGCACTTTCTGTCAAACGTAACATCACCCCACATATTCGTTCAGCTAAAATAGCAAAACAGGCTTGGGATATTCTAGTTGGTTTGTATGCAGGTCGTAACCAGGCAAAAATCTCTTACCTGCGTAAAGAGTTGGAATCGAAGTTTATGCAGAAGATGATGACATGAATGTTTTTCTTGCTGAGATTAAAGATCCCAAGGAACAGTTGATTTCTGCACGTGAGATTATTCCTGATCATTCTCTTGTGCAGACTGTTCTTGATGCTTTACCAGAGTCATATCAGACTTTTGCTTCCACGTGGAGACTTGTTACTGAGGACAGACCTGATGTGGTCAAGTATGATACTTTAGTCAACAAGCTCTTGCAAGAAGCGCAATCCAGGCAAAACAGGGCCAGGCGCAGTGTGCAGTTGATCAAGCATTTATTGCTGTCCAACAGAGAAGAAGTGGTAAGGCAGCCCCTTCCACTGTTTCTTCTCCTATTAGTAGGTCTGCAACTTCTTCTCCTTCCACAGGTACCAACAATAAGTCTGAGAAGACTCTTGATAAAGGCAAGAAAAAGACCAGGTGCAACTATTGTAAGGCAACTGATCATGTCATTAAGAATTGCCCTAAGCTAAAGGCTAAAGAGGCCAAGAAGAAAGAGTCAAATGTAGCCACAATAGCGGATGCTTCTACAAATGCAGATTCTGCAAATGTTATGCAGGATACAAAATGGGCGTTTAGCGTGTATTGCCAGTATGACCCATCTGTACATGATGCATGTTTGGCAGTTTCTATTGACTCTCATGTATGGTATTTTGACAGTGGTGCTACAAAGCACATTACCTCGCATCGTGATATGTTCACTTCTCTTGAGGCTGTCCCTAATGGGAATACTGTCACATGTGCCAATAATGCTTCTTACCCAGTGAAGGGCATTGGTAAAATTATGCTTACTGCTACAAATGGCAGCGCTTTCACACTTTCAGATGCTTTGTATGTGCCAGGGATAAAGAAGAATCTATTGTCTGTCTCTGCGCTTGCTAGACTTGGACTTGTAGTCAAATTTGTGGATGACAGATGTATTGTTCATGATTTGACTTCTGGTGATACGATTATTGTATCTGGCACCTTGTTTCGTGGGCTGTATAGGCTCTATTCTTATGACAAGTGTGTGGAAGATTCAACAAATGCAGTTTCTAATGAAAAGGCAGTTTCAGATGCAAAACTATGGCATGCCCGTTTTGGTCATCTAAACTTTGCTAGTTTGCTGCGTTTGCAGAAATTTGATATGGTTGCTTCATTTCCCCCTCTTGAGGCACCATTGAAACATGTTTGTGAAGGCTGTATTTTGGGCAAAATGCAACATTCTGCGTTTCCAAAGGATGGTTCTGTGCGGGCCACTCGCAAATTGCAACTTGTACATAGTGATGTATGTGGGCCAATGCAAACTCCGCCGTCATTTGGTAAACACTTGTATTTCGTGACTTTCATTGATGATTACTCAAGGCATGCATGGGTATATCCACTGAAGGCAAAGTCCGAAGTGTTTTTATGTTTCAAACAGTTTTTGCTTATGGTTGAAAATGTATCCAATTGTAATGTAGACACCCTCCGTTCTGATCGAGGGGGGGAGTACATGTCTAAAGAGTTTGATGCATTTCTGGCTAGTCGTAGGATAAAACACCAATGTACAGTGCCGTATACCCCTCAGTAAAATGGTGTTGCTGAGAGAAAAAACAGGTCACTTATGGAGATGGCACGATGTATGGTCAAGAGCCAAGCTTTGCCACATGCATTTTGGCTTGAGGCTGTCATGTGTGATGCATATGTACTCAACAGGTGTCCCACTAAGGCCTTGCAGTCTATTACTCCATACGAAGCTTGGCATGGGAGGAAGCCTTCTATTAGTCACTTGCGTGTCTTTGGTTGCTTGGCCTATGCTTTAGTGCCTGTGCAACAACGCAGAAAATTGGATGATAAGGCTGTCAAATGCATTTTTGTTGGTACAGTGCTAAGAGCAAGGGTTACAGATTGTATCATCCGTAGTCAAAGCGTATCTTGATTAGTCGAGATGTTTTTTGTGGAAGATGTTGTGCAGCCTTTGTTATCATGTACCAAAGAGACAGGTGTGAGCTCACGGGATGTATTTGATACGTTGTTGCCTCTATTTACAGGTGGGAATTCAAATGTAAGTCCTAATGAGGCAAATACTCAGCCTATGCAGATTTCAAACGACATCATAGATCAGCCTATTTCTGATGCAGATTTACTGGATGTAATCTATGAGGATAGGGCTGAAAATGAGCAGGCTAGAGGTATGCCTAAATGGCTGGTGCAAACCTTGCGTGATAGTAAAATTGATGCACCTATGTCTAGTCGTACTCGTTCAGGTTTTCAGCATGCCTCTTATGCATCAGATTGTTATGCTTTGGCTGTGTCTAGTATGTGTGAAGAGGAAGAACCTCTTTCATTTGATGAGGCACAAAAATCAGAAAATTGGTTGGCTGCAATGCAAAGTGAATATGATGCTATAATGAAGAATGGTACATGGTCTTTGTGTGATTTGCCTATTGGTAAAAAGGCCATTGGATGTAAGTGGGTTTTTAAGTTGAAACGAAAGCCAGATGGCAGTGTTGATCGCTATAAGGCTAGACTTGTTGCAAAGGGTTATGCTCAAGAAAAGCGCATTGATTTTGATGAGACCTTTGCTCCCACTTGTCGTATGACTACCATTCGTAGCATTTGTGCATTGGTAGCTCATAATGGTTGGAATGTACATCAATTGGACATAAAGACTGCGTTCTTGAATGGAGATTTGCATGAGGAGGTGTATGTATCGCAGCCTCGTGTTTTTGTTCAAAGAGGGCAGGAAAACAAAGTGTGCAGGTTGAAAAAGGCTTTATATGGTTTAAAGCAAGTTCCACGAGCTTGGTATGAAAAGATACGTGCATATTTGACTGCACAAGGTTTTCAAAATAGTCCAACAGAAAGCACTTTGTATGCTAAACGTGTGGATGATGTACATCTAATCATTGCTCTATATGTTGATGACATGCTACTCACAGGACCAAATGAGAGTCATATTGCTGATTTTAAGGCTGATTTGAATGCCTCTTTTGAGATGTCAGATTTGGGGCATTTGCATCATTATTTGGGGATACAATTTAAGCAGTGTGATGGAGGTATTGCTCTGTGTCAGACAAAGTATATTGAGACATTGTTGCGGAGATTTGGCCTTGAAGACTGCAAGCCTATTGCTACTCCAATGGAGACAGGTTTGAAGTTGAGTCTTCATGATGCTGGAGATCACTTTGATGTCACACTCTATCAGACAGCTGTTGGTTGCCTCATTTATGTATACATTACGAGGCCGGACATTCAGTTTGCAGTCTCACAGGTGAGCAGGTTTATGCATAGCCCAGGGTCTCAGCATTGGAAGGCAGTTAAACGCATCTTTCGCTACTTGAGTGGCACCATACATCTTGGGTTGTTTTATCCCAAGGGGAGATCGTTGTCGCCAGATTTGCATGCTTTTTCGGACTCAGATTGGGCTGGTTGCTATGACACAAGAGTGTCCACAAGTGGTTTTTGTTTCATGCTCGGTAGCTCATGCATATCTTGGTACATTGACACAATCTAATACACTTTGTGTTGTGTGCATTCTTGATTCTTCTTCTCCAAGCTTTGTGTGCTTTCCTGCAACCCTAATTCCAACAATATGGTATGTGGATTTTGGTGACTCCAACCACATGACCAGTCATGATGAGTGGTTTAATGATATGCAAAAAATGAAAAAACTAGGTTATGGAAAAACAGGTGATGATACTGCGCATCCCATTGCGCATGTTGATAAAGTGCCATTGTCTATGCAGGATGGCAAAATGAAGTACTTGGTTGATATACTTCATGTTCCGAATATTACAAAGAACCTGGTTTCTGTTGGACAGATGGTTGAGAAGGGTCTGCAAGTGAGATTTAATCCTCAAGGATGTTTTGTGGAAGACTTCAAAAATAGGTTTCGCTTGGTTGCAAAGGGTAACAGAAATGGCAGGATGTTTACTTTGGATGTGAACATGCCTGAGATAAAGGCAGCCATGTTTGCGCATGAAACAGGTGTCATTGTAGATATTAACATATGGCACAAGCACATTGGTCATGTGAATGTACAACAACTAAAGTCTATGCAAGCCCAAAATATTGTTATTGCAGGTTTGCCAAAGTTTAAGGTTGACAGTATGCATAAGGTATATGAAGCATGCCAACTTGGTAAGCAGGCCAAACATGCTTTTCCACATGAAAAGCATGTCATTGCAAGGCCATTAGGTGTCATACATTCAGTTGTATGGGGATCGACCAAGACTGCAACAATTATAGGTTGCAGGTACTATATTACATTCATTGATGACCACACAAGGAAACTATGGGTTTATTTCACGAAGGAGAAAAGTGAGGTGTTTGCTCACTCTTTCAGAGATTTAAAGCCTCGGTCGAGAAGGAAAAAGATAAGCAAATAAAATGCCTAAGATCATATGGTGGGGGAGAATATTTCTCCAAGGGTTCAATGATTTCCTATGAGAAAGCAGGGAATCAAGAGGCAGTTTACTTGCAGGTACACTCTGCAAAACAGAATGGTGTTGCAAAAAGGAAAAACAAGCATATTACAAAAAGGAATCAAGAGATAGTTTACGTGCAGGTACACTCCGCAACAGAATGGTGTTGCAAAAAGAAAAAACAAGCATATTGCAGAAGTGCCACGTGCCTTGATGGCTAAAAAGAACATGCCACATTACTTTTGGGCAGAAGAAGTAGCAACTGTTGTGTACATTATGAACATGACACACTGTAGTTATTCATGGTATGACTCCTGAACAGAAGTTTACAGGCATAAGACCGGATGTGTCTCACTTGAAAGTGTTTGGGTGTATTGTATATGTACATGCTCCTGATGAAGTAAGAGCAAAGTTGGATCCAAAGGCAGAGAAATGCATCTTCATTGCTTATCCTCAGGAGAAAAAAGGTTATAGATGCTATAACCCTACCAGTCGTGAGATGCGAGTAAGCAGAGATGTCTTCGATAAGATTAGTTGGTATGCACTAGTAGCGAAGGCAACAGAAGATGCAGATGTAAGAAGTGCTGATGTTGCACCACATGTAGAGTAGCAATCACATGTGCTGAGTGGACCTGGGGAGTCCTCGAGCAGTGGATCCAATGTTAGCCCATGGTCAATCAGGTTGAGGAATGATGCAGTACACATGTATCACAGAAAGGGAAGGAAAAGGTAGATCAACCTTTTGTGCCTAATTTGTCAGCATGTCACTCATATGTGGATGGTGACTCTAGTGGCTCTGAGTAGAGCCTTGATGAGGAGCTTGGCATTCCATTTGTGTTTACTCTTGGTGTAAGGAGAACCAAAGCTGTTTTGAGGACACCTAGTAGTGATCCAGGTGTACGCAGGTCTACGACGAGGGTTAGATACCCTATTGACAGGTTGAGATATAATGGATATATAACCCATCATTATGCTTACATGGTAAAAGCAATACAGGAGGCTGAGCCCACTTGCTTTGAGCAGGCACTTGGAAATAAGAAATGGGAAGATGCCATGGATGAGGAGATGTCAGCATTGGATTGCAAATACAGGAGGCTGAGCCCACTTGCTTTAAGCAGGCACTTGGAAATAAGAAATGGGAAGATGCCATGGATGAGGAGATGTCAGCATTGGATGCAAGTGCAACATGGGAGTTAGTGCCTTTGGCTAAGGAAAAGAAGGCAATTGGATGTAAGTGGGTGTATAAAGTCAAGCACAATGTTGATGGTTCAGTGAGCAGTACAAGGTAAGATTGGTTGCCAAGGGCTATGCGCAGACTTATGGCATAGACTATGAGGAGACATTAAGCCCGGTTGCAAGAATGGTAACCGTGAGAGCTGTCATTGCTATGGGTGCAGTGAAGGGTTGGTCTTTACATCAAATGGATGTAAAGAATGCTTTCTTGCATGGTGATTTGCAAGAACAAGTGTACATGATGCAGCCACCAGGTAATGAGAGTGATGCACATCCAGATTTTGTGTGCAGGTTACCCAAAGCCTTGTATGGCTTGAATCAATTGGATATATAGCCCATCATTATGCTTACATGGTAAAAGCAATACAGGAGGTTGAGCCCACTTGCTTTGAGCAGGCACTTGGAAATAAGAAATGGGAAGATGCCATGGATGAGGAGATGTCAGCACTGGATGCAAATGCAACATGGGAGTTAGTGCCTTTGGCTAAGGAAAAGAAGGCAATTGAATGTAAGTGGGTGTATAAAGTCAAGCACAATGTTGATGGTTCAGTGAACAAGTACAAGGCAAGATTGGTTGTCGAGGGCTATGCGCATACTTATGGCATAGAATATGAGGAGACATTAAGCTCGGTTGCAAGAATGGTAACTGTGAGAGCTGTCATTGCTATGGGTGCAGTGAAGGGTTGGTCTTTACATCAAATGGATGTAAAGAATGCTTTCTTGCATGGTGATTTGCAAGAACAAGTGTACATGATGCAACCACCAGGTAATGAGAGTGATGCACATCCAGATTTTGTGTGCAGGTTACCCAAAGCCTTGTATGGCTTGAAGTAGGCACCCAAAGCATGGTCAAACAAGATCGGGGACTATCTTGTTACCATTGGATTTCACATATCCAATGCATATTTTTCACTATATGTGAAAAACACAGATAGAGGGATCATGCTATTAGTCATATATGTGGATGACTTGATTATCATTGGTGATATTGATGCACACATACATGATGTCAGGATACTTTTGAAGTAGAAGTTTGAGATGAAGGATTTGGGTGAGCTGCGGTATTTCTTGGGCATAGAGGTGGTGAGATCACCTCATGGCATTTTGCTATTGCAGAGGCAGTATGGCTTGGACATGTTGTCCAAGTATGGTACGACAAGCTGTAAGCCTATTTTAGTGCCATTGGAGCAGAACACAAAGCTTTCCATAGATATAGGTGAGCTTTTGGAGGACCCCACTACATACAGGCACATAGTGGGTAGTTTGATCTATATGACCATTACGAGGCCAGACTTGAGCTATGCTGTTGGACTGGTGAGTCAGTTTATGCAGGCCCCTATGAAGCCACACTTGGATGTGGCTAGATGGATCCTCAGGTACATAAAGTCCACAGTTGATTATGGACTTTTCTATGAGGCTGGTATAGAGATACAGTTGCATGGGTACGCAGATGTTGATTGGGCTAGTAGTATTGTAGACAGGAGATCTACCAATGGTTTTATGTTCTCATTTGGGAGTGCTGCTGTGAGTTGGAGAGCAGTAAGAAGCAGCCAATAGTTGCCTTGTCAAGTACACGGGTGCTGCTATGGTAGCTTGTGAGGTAGCCTAGTTTCAAAAGCTACTTGGTGACATGGGAGAACCCGTGGATAGGGCAATTGTCATATATTGTGAGAACATGAGCAGCATATAGTTGGCTAGTAACCCAGTATATCATGCTAGAATGAAGCACATTGAGGTGGTGCATTATCACTTTGTGAGGGAGAAGGTTCTTGTAGGAGATGTAGATGTGGTATATGTCAGCACAGAGGATTAGGTGGCTGACATCTTTCACAAAGGCATTGGGTACAAAGAAGCTCCATAGGTTTAGGAGCTTACTTGGAGTGCAGTGTGTGGAGTTGAGCTCTAGGGGGAGTTGAGATATCAAGCTCAACTAGTGTTATACGGCGGACATTGATGACCCGCCTAGGTGATAGCTTCCGCATCTACACCACTGGCATGGTTAGTGAGATTATGGGTGATATGTGGCCAAAGGGATGACAGGCTGTGTGACAGCCATTTTGGATTACTAGAGACTGGCATAGTTATAGCACCAGCTCATTTACTTGGGTTCACATTATGGACCGACCCTTGTATGTTGTAGTAGTTGAGTACTAACGCATATAGTTTGTACTCTTATCTTTATGTTATGTTGGTTCAGTAGAGAAGAAGAAGATAGCAGAAAATTCAGCTATCCATCTCTCTCTTGTGTCTTGATCTCTCTTGTGTATGTGTGTTTTCTTGCTAGGGTTTGAAGCTCTCCCTCTCCCCCACATTCTCTTTATGCGGAAGCTATCACCCAAGCGGGTCATCAATGCCCGCCCATAGTCCTAGTTGAGCTCGATATCTCAACAGGGCTGAGACTGTGTCTACAGTAGTTTATATCATGAACAGGACCCCTACTGCAGCCATACATGATGTAACACCAGAGGAGAAGTTTACTGGTAGGAAACCTGATTTGTCTCACTTGAAAGGTTTTGGACGTATTGCATATGTGCATGTGCCAGATGAGTTGCGTACTAAGCTAGATCCAAAGGCATAAAAATGTGCATTTATTGGGCATTCCCTTGAGCAAAAGGGATACAGATGCTATAATCTTGCTACATGTGAATTCACGTCAGGGTAAGCAGGGATGTTGTATTTGATGAGATGAGTAGCTGGTATGCTGCTGAAAAAGATGTTATTGGGAATGATGTAAGTGAAAACATGGTTGCACAGAATGCAAGTCAGCACAATCACAGTCATTGAGTGGACCAGGAGAGTCCCTATCCAACGGTTGTATTAATACACCATGGAATGGCAGGTTGCGTCATAATACCAGTCCTGAAAATGTAGTTGGTACATCACATAAAGGCAAAGAGAAAGTGGTTGAGCCCCTTGGTATGCCTGATATTTCTGCAGGGCATTCTCTTGTTGATGGAGATTCTAGTGGCTCGGAGCTGAGCCTTGATGAGGAGCTTGGGATTCCAGCAATGAGGACACCTGGTGTGAAGAAGGCCATAGAAGCCATGAATGCAAAGTTACGAAGATCTGGAGGAAGAGTCAAAAATCTTGTGCAGAGGTTGACTTATGATGGTTATGTGGCACATCACTATGCTTATATGGCAAAAGTTGTGCAGGTTGTAGAATCCACGTGTTTTGATGAGGCTATTGGAAATGTGTGTTGGAAGGAAGCTATGGATAAGGAGATAGATGCATTGTATGGAAATGAGACTTGGGATTTGGTGCCATTGCCTGAAGGCAAGAAAGCTATTGGTTGTAAGTGGGTGTATAAGGTGAAACATAACAGTGATGTTAGAATAAGCAGATACAAGGCTAGATTGATAGCCAAAGGACATGCACAGACACATGGGATTGATTATGAGGAGACATTTGCCCCGATTGCAAAGATGGCGACTATGAAAGTTGTGATCATGGTGGCTGTAGCTAAAGGCTGGTTTTTACATCAGATGGATGTAAAAAAATGTGTTCTTGAATGGTGACTTGCACAAGAAGAAGTGTATATGGATCAACCACTTGGTTTTGAGGATACAGGTCACCTGGAGTATGTATGTAAGTTTCGTAAGGCTTTGTATGGGCTGAAGCAAGGTCCATGAGCATGGCATGACAAGATTGTTGAGTATCTTGTCACTATTGGTTTTCATGTGATAAGGGTATTGTGATCATCACCATATATATAGATGATCTTATTGTTGGGGAGATGACAACTTGTATGAGAATTGAGCATGTGAAAAGTCTTCTCAAAAGGATGTTTGAGATGAACGATTTGTTTGGAAATCTGCACTACTTTTTGGGAATTGAGGTCATTCGCATACTTAAGGGTATTTGGTTGTCACAGAGGTCATTCGCATATTTGAGGGTATTTGGTTGTCACAGAGACAATATGTATTGGACAGAGACAATACATATTGTCACATAGACAATATGTATTGGACATGTTGTCCAAGTATGGAATGGCTGATTGTAAGTCACAGAGACAATATTGGAGGGTATTTGGTTGTCACAGAGACAATATGTATTGGACAGAGACAATACATACTGTCACAGAGACAATATGTATTGGACAAAGACAATGCATACTGTCACATAGACAATATGTATTGGACATGTTGTCCAAACTGTATGGAATGGCTGATTGTAAGTCAATCTCAGTGCCATTAGATCAAAATGGCTAGCTTAGTGCAGATGCAAGTTATGTGTTGGAGGATCCCACTACGTACAGGAAGATTATGGAGAGTTTGATCTATATCACGATCAGCAGGCTAGATTTGAGTTACATTGTTGGCTTAGAGAGCCAGTTTATGCAGGTTCTGCGTGCAAACCACATCTAAACAGTGTGCGACGCACACTTCAGGCCACTATATTATGCATTGTTTTATGCAGCAGGTGTACCATTGGAGCTATATGGGTACACAGATGCAGATTGGGCAAGTAGCATCTCAGACAGGAGATATACCAGTGGATTTATGTTTTCATTGGGGAGTGTTGTTATGTCATGGAGCAGCAAGAAGCAGCCCACAGTTGCCTTGTCGAGTACAGAGGAGCTGTGGTGGCAGCGTCTGTGGTTGCGCAAGCTACTTGTGCTGATTTGGGGTTACATGTGGAGAGAAAGGTTGTCTTATATTGTGACAATCTTTGCGGTATATAGTTGGCTAGGAGCCCAGTTTTCCATGTGCGGACGAAACACATTGAGTTACATTACCACTTCATCAAGGAGAGAGTCTTGGCAAGCAACATAGACTTGGCCTATGTTAGCACACAGGATCAGGTTGCTGACATCTTCACGAAGGCCTTGGGAGCTGAGAAGCTCCGTAGATTTCGAGCTATGCTTGGAGTTCATGAGCTGGAGTTGAGCTTGAGAGGGAGTGTCGAGATGTCAAGCTCAACATGAGCTAACACTCACGAGGCGCTTGCATGACCATTTGACATTTACATCACTGGCGGGTTTGATAGCTGGCACCGACATATCTTCGTTAGAGATTCTACAACTGGACTACACCGACTAGTCTACACTTACCCACTCCTCTTAGCGGGTTCACATTATGGACCGCTTTTATATACTCTATTATGTGTGTTAGTCAATTTATCTTCTTTGTAGACCTCTTTTGTTGTGTGAAGAAAAAGAAGAATTTTTAGCCTCTCACCTCGTGTGTTCTCTTCTCTAGGGTTTGTGTGAGTGTGTGTGTGCTTGCAAGAGCTCAAGCTCTCTTCTCCCTTGCATCTTTTCGTCGGCTACACGTGACTGTGCAATGGAATCGACTACTAAGACTACTTCCTGAGTGGCTTTGGTTATGCGCGCATCATACACCAGTGGATACGGATCGGCGAACAGTCTCAGCCTATCGGCGGCAACATGCAACTGTGCAACGAAATCGCCTACTAAGACTACTCGGCTCGTGCGGATGATATCGATCGTTGCATAAAAGAATACCGAAAGACTTAATAGATGGAATTGTCGGAAACAATAAAAGACAAGACAATAAACAGACATACAGACTGACCCGAGAGATACACAGAGATGATACAAAAGTGATCTTCCTTTATTGCAAAGAGATGAGGATATACAGAGACAGTAATCTTACAAAGCCTTATCAACAACAACCTTTACAATGTTTGGCTTACATTCTTTTATATTGCTCATTCACAGTCCTAGTGCAGTACAGAGATATCGCCTAGTTCTGAACACAGTAGATTTACAGAATAATAACCTATTAACTAGTGATAACGTGCGCCGCTTCTAACATTCGGTGGTGCTGCTTCGGCTCAACGGCTGCTGGCCAATGGCCAACACTTTTGAAAGCTAAAACCTTTTTGTGGAAAGTATGTTTGCAGGCTCTCCCTCTTGGCTACAAGTTGGTGCATATGAACTTTACCTCAAGGGTTTGTCCTAGGTGTGGATTAGCAGTTGAGGATGGTAAACATGCTCGTTGGGGATGTCCTGCCATCAGGGGTCTGTGGAGCAAGATAGACAATTGGGTGTGTGCTGACATAGGTCTAAGGGGTTCTTAGGGGGACTAGTTAATAGAAAAATTGACTGGATCAGCAGAGGGGGCAACTGATGTGGTTTTTAGCCTGGATAAATACACTTGTATGTGGGAAATCTGGATTTCTAGGAACTGGTTGGTATTTCAGAAGGGTTTAAGACAGGGACTAGATGATGTTGTGTTGATGTATAGTTGTGTGCACTACTATTGGTTTGTATACTATGTGAATAAGATGAATGATAACACATTTGTGGAGTCAGTATAATCATTACAGGTTGGAATAGGATGAGCCACTCATTATAGCCATTATAGGATGACTATAATGAGCCACTCATTATAGTCATTATACTGGTCGGAATAGGATGAGCCACTCATCACAGCCATTATAGTCATTATAGGCTGGAATAGAATAAGCCACTCATAAGATGATAGGATAGTTGCACATACAAAGGGAACCTAAGAGACTTATGCCATGTTGCAAGTATATTCAAGGAGAGATTTGAAGGAGTTGGTGACACATAATAACAGGAGAGTTGGATTGCCAAAGCTTGGGCCTAAAACACAGAGGTGGTATTTGGAGAAACAACCAGTATACACCTTCTTGGCATTGATAGAGAACCCAGTTGGACAGAGGCCTGAAGTGAAGATATGGAGCAAGAAGGAAGCTATGGAGGAGCAAACTCCCAAGGGATTTACTACTGAGTCTATGCTGGTAGCTAGTTTGCAGCTGGGATACCATATTAGAGGGGATCAGTCATCTTTTGTGTGGGAGGATGAGAGGTGGGACCATATTTGTGGGTTGCTAAATAGTAAAAAGCTCTACTAGTGATGTGGGCTGGGGGGGAAATATGGATGCAGAAGGTTTCTTTTAAGAACTGAACTGTTCCTTTGGTGTGTGTAAAAGGACGACTATTGTACATGTAGTTGAATAGAATACTAATATAAATATATATTCCAAAATAAGAGTACGAGTCCTACCGTATATAGTGTGGGCTCAAGCCTACACGAAACGTTGACATTGAAAGGGAACAACTTTGAATGCGTTCGTTGAACCTACCTCACGTATACGCGGACATTGTCCAACCGACTACTTTTTTGATGGCAGTCGGACAAAGCTACTT
>NC_141050.1:53973291-53995791 GCF_041138505.1 Cibotium barometz
ACTAGCCTAGCATTAATGACCTGCTAAACTCAAATGTGAGTTGGCACTGACAGGGAATTCTAAGAGGTTTGATTGCTAAAAATAGATGAGCCCATGTGATGATTAATTGGCGATTCCCTACACTATAATTGATACCACTTGGAGGGTGATGTGGGTGTGGCATCACCACGTGTGCATCCCAAAGGCTAGCTCATCTCTTTGATCGCCACCTTAACATCATGGTTGTTACATCATCTTAGTGACAACCATGTCAATAACAATCTGATGCACATGTCGGCTCTTGCTGACCGAGAAACTAGTATACAATGGCCTAGCTCACAAATGCAAAATTAGGGTGCACCACTCACCTCGTGGAAGCAACTTGCTTGGGATTCTCATAGGTAGCATTGTCACTACAGAAAAGCACCCAAGAGCTCCACTCCACCGTTTGCTGCCACCGCACACCAAGGAAATGATCGACCCTCCTCTAACTCAATCTTCTCTCTCTCTCTCACACACACATGAAATGAGCACACAAGAGCTCTAATCATAATAGGCAAGAGATAGGCAAGAGAGTAGAGAAGAAGAGCACTCTTAGATTATGCATAAGAGAATGAGAGGTTTTGGTTACAAAAATCCTTATCTAATTTGTTTTAAGGGTTTACACCCTTGGGCAGCCATAGCTTAAAAATTAGGTCCTCGAGCATCCTAGGCCTCCTTAGTACACTAGTGCAAATACTTAGCCATTGATAGTAACCTTAACATAAAGTCTCCTAGTGTGCCTTTAATAGACAATCATCAACACACACACATAGAATAATAATTACAATGCTCCACAATGAAAACTAGGCTTCCAAGCGCCTGTGGTGGGACCAATATGAGGTAGAAGTTGTTTGGTGTGTCCGACATCAATGCCAAGAAAATCTCTAGCAAGGGTTAACATAACCCCCCTCCCTGATGCAGATTCCGTCCTCAGAATATGTCCATGAAGATGCGTTGAAGTTGTTGTCACAGAAATATTTGGGAGTAAGGAAAAAGGGAAACCCCATAGCCAAACAACTCTAGAAGAAGGAAAGAACAAGGAACCCCAAAGGAAAAATGCTAGGGAGTGATAATATAGTGCGGCTAAGTCACTCACAGCAATGGAACATGTTGGGTGTGTCACAAAGCATGCACAAATTCCTCCTACAATGATGTATAATGAAATGACGAATCACTTATATATGTATCACAAAATCATAGTTTTAAAATGTATTATGTTGCAGAGATGATATTTGTTATTAAAGCATATATCGACAGTGTGTATATCACAGCTTTGATAGATGAGCAAGACAATGGATAATGTGAAAATTAGGTGTGTAGCACTTTATTTCAAATACTAGCAAAGCTCAAAATGTTCTTAGCAATAGACAGAGAAAGAAAGCCTTATCTCCTGATAGATGCCAATGCTGCTCATGTTGTAGATGCGCGTAGAAGATGCCAACGCTGCCGATACCTTAGATGCACAGACAGCAAGGCTCCTCTCTCTTTGTGTTCTCTATGCAGGTGGTTGCGCTGGCATCAGCAAACAACATAGCCACCTATGCCTTGTCCACCTGCCTCATCTACAGACGCCTGTTCCCACTGCTATATCTACTCTGGCTCAATGGTGGCAAGGAACAGCAAACGGCTTCTCTTTATTTGTGTATGGCAGCAAGACCACCCCGCTTCTTCTTCTTTTTTTGTATGTGGTGCTCACAGCTTTAAGGCCGGCGTTTTTGAAATGGTGCAACCCTGCTGTCTTCTACACACACGAACGTGCATGGTTGTTCGCTGTTGCAAAGTTGGCGCCTCTTCATTTCTCTCAAGATACCACTTTTGATTTTCAAAGGTTTTTTATTATTTTCATTAGACTTATGGGCTAAGGTCCCTTTCACACAGCCTTTTTGCAACATTCCATCTAGGTAGGCTTCACATTATTTGGGCTTGGACCTTCCAGCGGCATATAGACGTCCATGTTGTTTCGCCTTCGAGCTTGGCCATCTTTATATGCTGCAAAACATCGAAACATCTTTCTCAGAGCTAGCCAAGTGTGAGAGCTTTTAAAAATATGCAAATAAAGTGCTATACACTTAAGTTCACATGCGGTATAGATAATAATGATAGTAGAAGACATGTACATCATTCAAACATGCAATAATGATGTGAACAATGCGTATGTGTATGAAAAAAACATGCAACAGTGGCGTCCTGCGGGGAAAACTAGCCTGCTAGTGGGAACCTAGAATCTCTGGTTAAGATTGGTGCCTTATCCATTGGGTTACAGGATCATAAGCAAATGACTAGGATCAATGGCAAGAAAATCTGATAAATGAATAAGGTGGCGGGTCATACCTAAAATAAGCTTATGAAAGGCAAAAGGATCAGAAGTGTGTAACTCCCTAGGGTGCCTAGTAAGTTCCTCCACTCCCAAACATTTATAATTTTGCACAAGCTCCCATGGGTCTAAAGAAGAAGAATCATCAATCAATGAAAGGTCAAAGTGTTGGGTAAAAGAACCAGAGAGGGCCATCAAGGCAAGAGAGTCAGCTCTACAGTGTTCTCAGGACGAGGCAAAAAGGTAAGGGGGTAAGAGGAAAAATGGCTGAAGAGGTCACGAGCTAATAGGCTATAATAGTGCATCAAAGGGTGAAGTGTGCGAGCTTGGCCATTGTGCTGATGAACAACAAGAAGCTGTGAATCGCCATAAACGTCAATATGTGATGCCTCCAACAAGATAAGAGCCCTTAACCCAATCAACAAAGACTGATATTTTGCAACATTATTACTAACATTTTCACCCAAAAGGATACCCAAAAGTATAGCAGAACCAGTAGGAGGATAAATCACAATGCCACATGAGCCTTTTTTCGTTGCACCTCTCTGCAAGCACCATCAAAGTATAGAGACCAAGTAGAAGATAAAGAGTCACCAGCATTTGAAGAGGCACGAACTTTGGATGAACGAGGTGTGGCACGAGGATGAGCAACATGATCTACAACATGGGTGGGTGGGTGGGAAACTGGAGAGGCTTCAGGCTGTGGAGAGGGTTTTTCAACTACTTTCTCCTTCCCCTTTCGTGTAATAGCTCCAACAGATGGCGGCATAACATCAGTCATATGAATGGAAGGATCACCCTGGGAAGTAGATGCTTGGTTAGAATTTTGAGCCCCACTAGGTGATGCACCCCTTTACAAAAGAGTAAAACTAGGACCAAGAGGTTTCTCATTCTCACTCCTATGGTTGATATTGCAGCCTGTCAACCTTGAGGGGGCCATTACTATAGCCATGAATGTTGAAAATTCATTACGCTCCGCTTTTGACCCTTTGGGAACCATGGGCTCTCCTACTTCTAATCTTTCTTGGGCACCTCTTTATTCCACTCAACAACCTATTCTTGGGCCCCAAGCCTTTGTGCCTCCATCATTTCCTTATGGACTTGAATAGTAGGGTGTAGGCCCATCAAAAATGACTCCAATATCATCCGTTGGTCCACGGCAAAAGTTGTAGAATAGTGTTCAACAAAACATCGAAATCAAGCCCCACACTGCTCAACATTCTCATTGGCTTGTTGCTTAAAATTGTGTAATTGATTGAAAAATTGATGCGGATTAGGAGGTTTACAAAATTGAGCAAGAAACTTCTGTTCAAAATCAGCAAAATTAAAGACGGATTGATGTGGCAACCAATTGTACCAACTAGAAGCTTCACCCTTAAATGTGGTAGAAAGATATGTCATCAAATGACCATCCTGAGAGGCTAAACATGCCACCCAAAAGCTATTGATGCTCATGAGTATCCTGATCCTCGAAAGGTGATCCATGGAACTCAGGTAAAGGGATAAGTGGTGCTTCAGGGCGGGCAAGATTTGGAGGAAGTACGAGAGGTGTGCATGGACCAGGTTGTTGGGCCATGGGAGGATTAGGTGGAAGCATAGGTAGTAGTAAAGGTGCAACAAGCCGAGTTTTTGGAATATGCTCAATCTGTAATGGAAAAGCACTAGATGTAGGACTAGCGGACCTTTCCCGTCTCTCACTCTTTTTGTTTTTCTTTTCCTCTTCCCGCCTAAGATATCTATGGGTTCTGTCAGATTCTCTAAAATGTTTCTGCCATTCACGCGCTCGTTGCATATCCCTTTTTTATTACAGATTCGTGTCATGAAACCCAAGGCAAAGCTTGAGTCCCACCGGGTGTGCCACTGTCTCAAAAATATTTGGGAGTAAGGAAAAAGGGAAACCCCACAGCCAAAGACCTCTAGAAGAAGGACAGAACAAGGAACCCCAAAGGAAAAATGCTAGGGAGTGATAATATAGTGCGGCTAAGTCACTCATAGCAATGGAATATGTTGGGTGTGTCACAAAGCATGCACAAATCTCTCCTACAATGATGTATAATGAAATGATGAATCACTTATATATGTATCACAAAATCACAGTTTTAAAATGTATTATGTTGCAGAGAGACGATATTTGTTATTAAAGCATATATCGACAGTGTGTATATCACAGCTTAGATAGATGAGCAAGATAATGGATAATGTGAAAATTCGGTGTGTAGCACTTTATTTCAAATACTAGCAAAGCTCAAAATGTTCTTAGCAATAGACAAAGAAAGAAAGCCTTATCTCCTGATAGATGCCAATAATGTTGATGTCGTAGATGCGCGTAGAAGATGCCAATGTTACCGATACCTTAGATGCACGGACAGCAAGGCTCCTCTCTCTTTGTGTTCTCTATGCAGGTGGTTGCGCTGGCATCAACAATAGAGCCGCTTCTCTCTCCGCCCAGGGTACATTGGCATAAGTAGCACCGACGTTTCTATCTTCGCCCAAGACGCGCTAGCATCAGCAACATAGCCGCCTATGCCTTGTCCACCCGCCTCATCTACAGCCGCCTGTTCCCACTGCTCTTGCTACTCCGGCTCAATGGTGGCAAGGAATAGCAAACAACTCTTTATTTGTGTATGGCGGAGGAACAGCAAGACTGCCCTGCTTCTTCTTCTTTTTTTGTATGTGGTGCTCACAGCTTCAAGGCCGGCATTTTTGAAATGGCGCAACCCTGCTATCTTCTACACACACGAACATGCATGGCCGTTCGCTCAGCTCAGCAAAGTTGGCGCCTCTTCATTTCTCTCAAGATACCACTTTTGATTTTCAAAGGTTTTTTATTATTTTCATTAGACTTATGGGCTGAGGTCCCTTTCACACGGCCTTTGCAACGTTCCATCCGAGTAGGCTACTTCACATTATTTCGGGCTTGGACCTTCCGGCATATAGACGTCCATGTTGTTTTGCCTTCGAGCTTGGCCATCTTTGCTGCAAAAAACATCGAAACGTCTTTCTCGAAGCCAGGTGTGAGAGCTTTTAAAAATATGCAAATAAAGTGCTATACACTTAAGACCCAGAGACCTCCTTCATGAGCATCTAAGAACCGTTAAGTACCTCAAAGCAATGGTTTTTTAGTCCTTTATTGGTATATTTTTAGCCACAAGGTCCCACTGATGAAGATCAAGGATACGGTCCCAAGGATCTATCCACTAGAAGCCAAAAGTCCTATACCAAGATCTCACATGGCAATGGTTATCTTCTTGGTCTCTTTCTTTTTGGTTTTTTTGTTTGTTTTTGTTTATTTGGTTGTTTGTATTTTTCTTTTTTTGTAACTTCTTTCACTTTCACAATTCACATTAAAGTCTCTACTCTAACTAAAGAGGGCACACTAAGGAAGGTGGAGCATACTTCTTTGGCATACTGTAAGGTCAATATAAGTAAAGATTAAACTAGGACTAATTCCAAAGAAAGGATTTAACATTAATGATTATCCAAGTAATAACTGGAAGAAAGTTGGACCAATCTCACAAGAAACACAAGCACTCAAGAAGAAAACATTGAATCGAAATTTTATAAAAAAGATTGATGATAATAGCAACATTTGAGAATGGGCTTAGAATACACGTGGTTAGTTGTATGGTTGGAAAATCAATCTTATAGAGTTATACTTGTAATGTTGATTCCTTTCCATTGTTGCTTCCTAATAAAACTAAAAAAAATCTTCAAAATCATCGCCAATTCGTCATACGTCGGGTCGCACTCAGTGTAACTAATCTCAATATCCTTCTCACAGTTTGATTCTAAAATATATGCCTCCTCTGATGTACAAGGAAACGGTCTGAGTATATCCTCACTATGATGATATGGCATGGGTACTATAGGCAAGTGAGCTAAGTAGTTATCGCTAGCTACATTGTCAAAGAAATGACCCACCATGCTCTAGAAGGGATAAGGATCCCGTTACATTATTTCATAGAATGATGGTGTAAGTGTGTAGGCTCTCTCCCTCCTCCCCTTCTCTACGAGTTCTTCTTGCACTTTCCTTACTTGTGATAGGGTCCTTCAACTACTTAAAGTACACTCACTTCATCATGTCATTGTGGGGTCTCTCCTACCATGAACTATAGGAGTCCTATCCCATAGTGCTTTAAATAAGTTCTATAGTTCCAGCATAAGTAGGATACTATGGATAACATGCGTGATTATCATAGCTAAAACATGGTGCAAGGAGATGAAACTGTAAGCAAAATAGGTCCAGAAAGGTGGCTCCACAACATCGCTCCCCTAATGGTGCATAAAAATAGCATAAGTAGGTTTGAAAAGAAGGAATACTTAGCTTCCCTTGATAGTGCCAATCTAGACAATCTAGGTCCAAGATAGGGTCACTCATATCAATCCATGAAAAGTCTATACTCAAGGCCTATAGTAACAATAGAGGCGTACATTCATTCTCTCTTTTTGGTGTGTTCTCTTTCTCATCATCTTTTTTTATTTTTATTCTTATTTATATTTTTATCATGTGTATATGTGCTATATTGTTGTATATGTTGGTGCAAGCTATATTGTCATGGGGCAAGCTTTTCCCAATAAGCTCCCTCTTGATATGGACATGAAATTTGTCAGGGAGTGAAACATGGGGATAAAAGTGATGATATTACCATAAATACCCCCTTCCCGCGTCTTGTCATACCTTGACTTCACAGAGGTATTGTAGGTTTTATGTGACCATACTTTCTAAATTTGCTCCATTAGTGTTTCTTATTTACAGCATATTAATATCTAGCTTTAAGGGCGGTAAGGGGCTTTCATAAGACCGGATGGAGCTTATGCTTCACATGCTCTTTGTCCATGCAAAGGACCTTCGGATCCTCGCATCCTATAAATCATTAACCCTTCTTTACATTAAGAATTCTCTTATTCTCAAACCAAAAACCTTTTAGGTAAAACTGCAAAACCAACCTTATCTTCAGACACCATTATCTTCTTGGTATCTTGCTTGTTGATGATGTAGACTCCAAAGGTCTAAAGTTATATTGTATGATTTCAGCTTGCTTGCTGAAGTCTTCATTTTCAGCTTTGTAGGTAGGCTCATGATCTCTTCAATCACCAATAGCATAATCCCTCTCCAAATAAAGTACTAATGATCGTGAGTGTACTTAATTTTTTTATAATAAAAGATGCAAAATCATACAATATGCTTAATCAAATGAACTCTCTCAAAGGTTGCTATACATAGATATCCACCATAATCAAGAGCCCATGCTAACTTCAATACCATGTTAACAATCCTAATATGGGATTGATCATGGTGGTAGACAAAATATTAAGCATAAAATTAAGGTGGGTTGAACCACACCAAGCACTCCATACCTAGAGAGAGAGAGAGAGAGAGAGAGAGAGAGAGGCACACTTAAAAATACTTTATTGCAGCATGTGTCCTAGCTTTCCATAGTTGTGGCAAGTGAAGGTCCTTCCTCCTACTCTGCCTCTTCCTCGTCCTCGTCCTCGAGAGAATCCTCCTCGGGTGAAGAATGCTTTTTCTTCTCCAGTTGTTGAGTCCAGCCATTTCTTCTCTTTGATTTCGGTCTCTTGCTCTAGTAGAGCTCCTTCTATCTTGTGCAGCTTCAATTCAGGTACATTCTTTAATGTTGCTACAATGTTTTCATATTCACCTTTGTCCACACTCTTCAGAAGCACTGCTAGTGCCTCATCATCTTCTACCTTTTTGCCAATTGTTGATAGTTGTTGCTTAATGCTTTTATATTTGTTCAAGTGTGTGATTAAAGGTTCACTTTCCTTCATATCCAGTTTTTGTAGAATTGCATTAACAGATTTATCTTTGAATTTTTTTACTTGAGTGCCAAATAATTTTTTTACTTGAGTGCCAAATAATTTTTTTACTTGAGTGCCAAATAATTTATTGAGTTCATCCCATGCATCTTTTGCCCATTGTATCCATGTGATGTGATGAATGATTCCATCATTTAAACTGAGTGCGATAAGTCCTAATGCTTTCTCATTCCTACTCTTCCACTCATTTTTCCCTCTCACCCCTGGGCATTCATCTCTTCCCTCAACTAGCCCCCACAAATTTTTCCTCATGCGCAGATACATGGTTTTTGTCTGCCATGTGTAAAACTGCTCCCCATTAAATTTGGCTATCTCTTGTGCCGTACTCATGATGATGTGAAGGGGGTCTTACCTCTTGATCCAATTTCAAGATTCAAGGGCAGTGTCTATCCTTTTACAACTCAATCTAGTGTTTAGGTGATGATTAAACAGATTTGTCAGCATAAATTCACGAAAAATTACATTAAACCAAGGGTAACAAATCTGTACGGAATGGTTGGAGTATCAAACCATCTCCTAATTGCAATCTAAAGTTATAGGGATCTATATCAGATACCCAATGGTTAATTTGAACCCTCAATTGCACCAAAATACAATGATTAGTATTGATTAATCATTGATTAGCAAATTAATCCTCTATTTTGTGTGCAAAAAATAGAGTATGTGGGGAGTCCAGATCTGGGGCATTAGACCTCAAACGAGCTCAAATCCTTTCAAGGCCATCAATAGAAATTAGTCTAGTAGAGGATTAAGCCAAGAAACACAAGATTTGACCAAACATTGAATGCTTAATCTCTGTTTTACCAAAGTCACCTGCAGATTTGATGAAGAGCTTGGATCTCACTGTAGACTTGATCAAATAAAAAAATGTCTTCACTAGCTTGTAGAGCACCCTTGAAAACCCCTAGGGCCAAGAGGAATTAGAGACATTGTACCTGGTGCAGAACAGATCTCAATTTTCTTCAAAAAAACATGCGCTGGAAATGTACTTACTTGTTGAGGGTCACATCCTCTTGCATACTCATGCTCTTCTCTTCTGATCATCTCTTCATTTTGCGATGCCATTGATATTGCCATAGGAAGCCATTCTAT
The DNA here is from genome assembly GCF_041138505.1 of Cibotium barometz. Lineage (NCBI taxonomy): Eukaryota > Viridiplantae > Streptophyta > Polypodiopsida > Cyatheales > Cibotiaceae > Cibotium > Cibotium barometz. Next base: position 53,982,557 of record NC_141050.1, read on the forward strand.
ATTGATCACATTTGGTAGAGGTTCCAAGCTAGGCGGGAATGGCAAGCGTCTATTTGCTCTTCTGAAAGCTCTTCTCTCATCCTTTCATCTATTGATTGCATCCTTCTGAAAGCTCTTCTCTCATCCTTTCATCTATTGATTGCATCCTTGTATCTCTCAATCCACTTCTCCATGATGGGACTATTTAGAATGCAGAATGTATTCACCTTGTGGCGTAATGCTTCATCCAGTCTTTGTTGCCTTCCTTTTCCCTGAGGCACATTAGTGATTAGTCGATCATCCTCCTCATTGCTCCATAATCGTGGCATGGAAGGATCTATGTGAGATAGATGTTTTGAGATATACACAAGAGACTCTTGCATCAACCATCCCTCTGCCATGCTTGCTTTTGACCTTGCTCTTTGTCTCACAAAGTCCTTAAAGGTTTTCATTAACCTTGCAAGGAAAAATATCCATCGAACATGAACAACGTCACACAACACCACTTCATCAACCAAATGCACCACAAGATGTAATTGGCCAGTGAGAATTGTTTTAGGGAAGTTGTCCTCAATCATACACACTGCCTCAATAGCATTGAGATGAGCCATCTCAATGGATGTAGAATCTATCTCCTTTAAGGGTATGTACTATTGAGACGAGCCATCTCAATGGATGTAGAATCTATCTCCTTTAAGGGTATGTACTATTTACCAATCCATTGAGATGAGCCATCTCAATGGATGTAGAATCTATCTCCTTTAATGGTATGTACTATTTACCAATACATAACTCGTCTCAATAGCATTGAGACGAGCCATCTCAATGGATGTAGAATCTATCTCCTTTAAGGGTACGTACTATTTACTATGGATGTAGACGAGCCATCTCAATGGATGTAGAATCTATCTCCTTTACTATGTATGTACCTACATACATAGTAATTATGTGTACTATTTACCAATACATAACTTGTGAGCGCATGAGAATTCCAAATAAGCAATAGAACTTAGTGAATTGAAGAGAAGATTCATACCTCACCAAGCTTCCCATTTTGTAAATAGCCTCTGTCACCTTCTTGTCTCCACAACCAACTATAGCAATTGAAATAATAAACTATGCATAGAAAAAAATGAAAGTTAGTATATGAGCTTACAAATTATGTACCACAAAGAGAAAATAAAAAAGCGAATATTTATATACCTATAATATCTTGTGCCAATCATGTGTCTTAAGGCCATATAATTGTTCTCTCATTTCTTTTTGGTCTTTGTGAAGGCACCCTTCACTGAATGCATTACTCCCCTTGGTGTACGAAAAGAGGCGATCACACTTTTCACCTTATTGTGCTCCCTCTTGGTTAATACCCATGGTGCCTTTTGTAGGACTATTTTATCACTCTCACTTTCAATTGGCCATGCACTTTGAAGGCGTCCAATGTTTTGTAAGTCATCCCTTGCACCCTTTATATCTCTTTTACCAATTAAATGGTCCCAAATATTTGTTGCCACATTCTTGCAGATATGCATGAGATCTAAGAGATGATTGATCTTCATGCCACACCAATATGGAAGTCGAAAGAAGATTGAGTGTCTAGACATCCCATTTGGTGGTGGATTTGGAGTGCTTCTCCATGCCTCAAACCAATCTCTACCTCTCATCTTAAGTGGTGAGACATCATGTGGCACATACTTGGGATGTGAAGGAGGGAAAAATTGATGATGTTTGTCATACACCACCTTCTTAAGTGTAGAGGGTCTTTCCGAAACATGTGATGATTCACAAATCGGACATGGATGATGTCCAAAGGTTTCCAAACCTATTTTAATTGAGATGATTTAGATAGAGATATGAACTTAAGGTTAAAGACTAAAACTTATTCATATAAGTTTCAAGTAGGTACCTGAGCACTCCGACAACCCGAGATAGTCATGCATCGTCCAAAGAAAAACTCCTTTCACCTCCGCCTCATGCCTATTTATTGGCCTTGAAACGTCATGTACTTTGAGCCATAGTGTCTCAAGCTCCTCAATCAAAGGCTCGAGGTACACATCCATGTTTGCCACCTTATATTTGCCTCGTACAAGGAGTGCAAGCATGATATGACCTTTCTTGATTGCCACCCATGGAGGGAGGTTGTAATTCAACAATACAATAGGCCAAGAAGACCATGATATGGACTTGGGTTGACGCCCAATGGGTTAACACCATCCATGCCCAAGACAAGACGTAAGTGACAAGGCTTATCTTTAAACTCTGGCCATTGATGCTCCACACGTTGCCATGCCGGTGAATCAGCTTACAATCCTCATGATGCCATCGGTCAAGTGATGAGTAGCATGCTACGTCATGAGTTCTGCAATCCACTTACATTTAAACATGTGTTGGATGTGAGGAATGATAGGGAAGTGTCTCAAAATCTTTCGGGGAACTTTATCACCTTGCAAATCATCCCTATAGCGGCTCTCCCGACATTGTAGACATTGTGTTGCATCTTTATTAACCCCTCTAAATAGCATGCAATCATTGGGACATGCATGTATTTTTGTATAATCCATACCTAGCATAGAGAGCATTTTACAACAACCATCTCGTGAGTTCAGTGATACATTTTGAGGGGGAGGAATCTTCTTGAGAAGCCTACAACAATAAGAAATCATATGTCAAAATATTAGCAAGGAGAGTATATAGAACATGAAATATTTTTAATAGAACGAGGCGGTCTTACTGAAGAAGACTTGTGACACTTGCATCACTCCATCCATAAGTTGTTTGCAAGTTCAATAGCTCCAGTTTGCTCATAGTGTGGAGTATGAAAATCCCTCATACAACATTAGGGAAAATTTGGACTGAAGGTGAGGCTTCTGTTTACGGAACTTTTGAGGTTACTTTTTGGTGGGGAGGCCATAACTTGAGAATAAAAACTCTAAACTTGTAAGAGGTTGGTGCGTTAGAATCCTCTCATCAAGATCTTTTCAATGATATGTTAGATGATATAGTTTTGAGGTACTATGGATAGAGTTATCCACGATCCCCCTTTTCGTAATAGAATGATGACTTGGCATTTCTTAGAGGGCCCAAAAATGAGTCCACATTTTTCCTAATGAGGTGTGCTTGCCTGTCTATGCAAGGTTTCCTCCTCTTGTGACATTGGAGCTTGCTCACTATCATCTATGACCTCCCATCCAAAGAAATCATTCACCATATCGTCCATGATGATGAGATTCTCTTCCTCCTCATCTGGCAATAGTGGAGGAACCTCATTCATTGCTTGGGGAAGATGAGTCTCAGCCATGCTTTCCATATGAAGCCTTGCCACTTTCCGCACTCTACCCGATGTCACCGAATGGTGTGGCATGCTACCTAGAACTCTCCTATGGTTCTCCTCTATGTTATCACATCCACACTTGGTCGTGCCACTGTCTCATGAAGACCATATGTTTGAACATGCTCAATTGTTATACGACGTTGTCATATATACTGACCCTTGCATCGATCACACACATATCGAATTTTCTCTCACAACCATGCCTCTCGGATCCAACTATTGGCCCTTGATGATCACTGTCAGACATCTTTAACCTAGCCAAAATCGATTTAGGATTCATATAAAACACACAACAATATCTAGTACTGCAAACAAAAATTTACCTAGGTTTTTGCTGCTAGACAGCGACCACAGTAGCATTTTTTTGCTACACAACAACGAAAATATGCTACCTAGCAGCAAAATTTCACTGCTCACCAGTGAAGCCATATGCATAGGCCGTATGTCGTATGCATTAGGCCGTATGCATGTGGCCTTATGCATAGGCCGTATATGCATAGGCCATATGCCATATGCATATGGCTTGTGCATACGGCCTTTCTTATGCATAGCCCTCTTTATGTATACGGCCTATGCATAGGCCTTATGCATATACGGCCTATGCATACAACATACAACCTATGTATAAGATCATATGCATAAAGCCTATGCATAGGTCATATGCATAGGCCTTATGCCGTATGCCATATGCATACGGCTTATGCATATGGCCTATGATTGAATTCACCTAATCATTTCGTTTAAGCTTTTATTAAGCTTGGGTTTAATTATGCGTTAGATTTAAATTAGTTTTAAAAAAATCATGTTAAGCAAAGCTTTTATTATAAAGCTTTGTTAAGTTTTTTTTTTTAAAAGCTTTGTGAAATATGATCTTTATGTAAGCTTTTTCACGAGTCGACCATGAGGATGAACTAACAATGATGATTTCGTAAAGTTACTTTAATTTTGCACAAGTGATTGAAGCTTTAATTATTCAAGCTAATTTTAAAGAGTACATGGATTATTTCTTTAAAAAAAAATTTATGCATATTGTGTATTGAGCTAACTTGGCAGGATTCACATCTAGCTCGACATTCCAAATGAGATAAGAAACTCTACCTTTTCTCTTGTTTTAAATTTTTTCCTATTCCTTTTAATTGTCAAGAAATGGGTGAATATCCGCACCATCGTACTATTCATCGTACTATTCAGGAACAGCTTGACACCGAAGAGGTTAACGCACTCGACACACTAACCAAAGGTGGAGGTATGTGTTAAAAATTATTTATTGTACACAATTTCTTGTTTGCTTTTGTATCTGTTTTCTGAATATTCTTTGTTTCTAAACCTAGTTAGAAAACTTTAGCTCCTAAAAAAAGAATTTTAGATACAATGACCAAACTAGAAAGATCGAGACAAGATTAGCGAAAGTTATCTTCAAGATCTAGTTGCCCAAGTTCATGTAAAAGTGATTGCTAGACATTTCATAGAAGATTAAGACCAATTTGAAGATTCAAGAACCAAGCAAGTTTCTCCAGTCTTTGATTCAAGTTATCAATTGCTTCACCATCGAATTTAGTGATGATGAGAAAAGAAAAGAAATAGCTCTCAAGTGACTAGAAACCAAGTTTAAGTTGTATACCAATCACAATTACGAAGTTTATACCAATTCAAGTAAAATTTTATCTAAATTTTCAAGGTTCTAGTTTAAGATCTATCTGAGTACAAGATTCTTTCAAGTAAAGTTTTGTCTAAATTTTCAAGTGCTCTAGTTGAAGATCTATCCAAGTACAAGATTCTTTTTAGACCAAGAATTGCTCTAAGTCAAAGATATATTCAACCACAAGATTTAAACCCCTTAAGAACAAGATTTATTCAAGAATTGAAATTATGATTAATTAAAGACTAATTTTTCAATTTTCGTCCATTCAAATATTTTTAATCTAAGCCAAGATTCATTACAAGTATATCAAGTTCTTGCTATCAATTAACATGGAAGATGTCCATCTTTATTCAAGTTCTAATTTCAAATTCAAGATTAAGCTTAAGATCAAGATCCCCTTAAGATTTCATTGTTTACAAGCCACATTCGCAAATTCAAGAATTATAGACCTATTCAAAGATTATAATTTTTGAAATTTAGTTAGACAAGTACAAGATTAAGATCAAAGACAAATCTCAAGAATTTATCAAGATTAAGATCAAAAACAAATCCCGAGAATTTAGTGAGAGAATTACAAGATGAAGATCAAGAACAAATCCCCCGAATTCATCAAGTTATTGACAGTAAAGTAAGTGATTATTTTTCAATTCTAAGTTGATAAGAATTTCCATTTCGACCTAATTTATTTTTAGAATAAGACTTGTAGTCTAATTTTGAGGATAGAGAAAAGTTATGTCGGAATGAAAGTTTCAGAGGGAATTAGCTACTCCGTCTCAAACTTCTATTCTTAAGGTAGTGTCATGTGAAATTAATCTATGGTATGGGACATTAGATTGGTTTTACATACCTACCCCAGACGTATCTATGTCTTCTATCTTTCACCAGCGAGTGTTTGTATGTGGAAGGTACCTATGTGGTATGGAACACTTAGATCCCTTTTACATGCGTTCATTTGTTTGGTTTTATTTTTTAGAAATTGTTTGATGTGATGATCTTATCCACCACTTGTACCATGAAGCCATCCACTCATTGATTACGCAACTGAGGACAGTTGATTCCCAACAGGGAGGACTGTTATGACCCATGTTATTTAATAATCATGGTCATTTAATATTTGATTTATAATTTTTATGATGCCTATTTCTCATCATGAACACGTTAGGATTGATTGATGTGATGTCAATTGATTGTTACTACTGACGTGGTTTATGTTTATGAGTTTAGGTGATGAGGTGTGCAAGGGTACCGATTTAGGTGTTTCACAGTGCGAGGGTACCGATTTAGGTGTCGCACGGATGGTGGATTGAGTCATGGCGTGTGGACCGATCTCACAATATTTTGTGGCTGTATTATGGCATTTGAAATTATTTTGACATCAGTGTGATGTGTGTGTGTGCACGTGTCAATTTACTGTATAGTGTGCGTACGAGCATTAGTTGATTTATTTTGTAATGTGCATATGTGCACAAGTTAGATTATTGTATTAGAAAAATAGTGCAAACCTTAGAAGGTTTGAGGACAAAGGTTAATTGAGGACCAAGGCTAAAATTGAGGACAAAGGCTAATTAAATGGCAAAGTCCAAATATGGATGTATACTTTATTTTTGGCTTAAAGCTTGCTTTTTGGAATATATATAAAAATACCCACGCGAGAAGAAGCCACTCACGTTGGGGGGGGAAGATTGCACCCAGTCTTGTGTTGATGGTGATGTATTTCTTTCTCTTATCTTATGTTTTGTTTTGTGCTTTAATTTTTAATTTAATTCAAGTAGTTGTTTGATATTTGATTTAATTTATAAGTCTTTTGATTATTCTCTTCAAGAAAATCAAAGGTCCCGTTGCACTCAATGTCATCTCTAATTTCTTTTATTTACGTTGAAGATCATGGCCTTGTGGCTTAGGGAAAAAAAATCAACATGTGTGTCATGACCTTGTGCCTTGAAAGAAAATTGGCACGTGTGTGTCATAATAATTCATTCAACAATAGAATTCTAACTAGGTACTTTAAAAAATGTTTGCATCAATGCATGCACTCGTGTCTAGATTAATGGATAAAATTGATTTTTTTTTAATCGACGTGATGTAGTTTTATACATACATGCTTGTACAATTCTGCCACTTGATCAAAATAAGGTCCAAGAGACATTTGTATTCCTTTTTTGGGAGAAATATTAGTGCTCATGCATGGGATCTAGAATTGTGAGCTCATTCACTAGTCTTTTATTATGTGTACCTCTTTTGTTTTTCTCATTCACTACTGGTTTATTATGTTTACCTCTTTTGTTTTTCTCATTCGCTACTCTTTTATTATGGTTACCTCTTGTTTTTCTTGTGCTAAAAAACACTTGTATTTTCAATCTCTAAAGTTTACAAATGTTTTTAAGCATATTTTTTAGCATTCGAGATGATACAAATCGATGGGAAAAAGTTCTATTCTTGAATTTATGCTAATCAATCTAAAAGATTATTCTTGATGACAATTTGTACAATGACAATGACACAAATTTTAAAATATGTTATAAGCAAGGCTGCTCACTTGCATGTGAAGAATCGTACGAATCAAAGTATGTACATATGGGCTATGAATAAATTCAATAGAAAAAACCAATGCCTCTTAGCCAAAAGAACCCCACCTTACAATTAGACAAAGTGCAGTGCTCTTTAAGCTAGATACCTTTGCCCCATACTATCCATCTTCTTCAAACATTGAATCCTTTACCCCATTTAGCTTGGGAAGGTCATGAGATGACAAAGGCACAAACATGTCTCGACATTAATGTTTAAATATTCATATATATGTATGTTATCTATGAAACTTGTTAGGAATTGGAACAAGGTGGCATCCACCACCACAAGGAGTCCACATAGCTTCTACATGTCTCCTCCTTGCCCTTCTTGGACTTTTGTAGAAGGCTTGCAATGAGTGCAAAACCTCCTAAAAGGTATCACTCCCCCTTCATCTCCACTACTTGTTGGCCCACTACTTTGCAAAGCAAGTATATGCCTTCTACATGCAAGCTCTCTCTCTCTCTCTCTCTCTCTCTCTCTCTCTCTCTCTCTCTCTCTCTCTCTCTCTCTCTCTCTCTCTCGGAGCAAAAGGACCTTCCACATCTAAGACGACCTACATAGACATGTGATCCTTTGGCTGCACCCCACATACACGGTGTCATTATTGAGAATTTGTGATCCCTTCTGAGATCCAAATGCCCCAGATCTCAAAGGCCTCATCCCTCCATATGGCAATCCTAGATCTAGGATCTCCTTTTTGATGACATGGCAAGCTTCCATCACATAGTGGAGATGTTATATATGGATTCATTTGCATTCTATTTAGGAGGGGTAGATGGTATCACAAAGGGGAGATGCTATATGGATGCTTTTGCATTCTATTTAGGAGGGGAGGATGGTATGACTAACCACACGTTGTCACCATGTAGCATCACATGGATACTTGTGCTTATATAGCTACTTTTGCATAGTTTTTTCTTTTCCATGGTTTAGGATTAATCATGGATATATTGTACTACCTTTTTGATCTCATAGACCCTCTAAGTATTTTGAAGAGGTTAACTCTCTCTCTCTCTCCCCCCCTTCTCTCTCTCTCTCTCTCTCTCTCTCTCTCTCTCTCTCTCTCTCTCTCTCTCTCTCTCTCTCTCTCACACACACACACACACACACACACACATATTAGGTGTTGCTAATAAGAAGGCAGTAGAGGAGTGGAAATCAAAGGGAAAGCACAAGTAGTGGAAGGAGAGGATAGAGGGTGAATGTTCACAAGAAGGAAGTGGAGGAGTGGCAATCAGCAGAGAGGGGAAGCACAAGCAGTGGAAGGAGAGAATAGAGGGTGAATGTTTGGGGAATATGGAGATAATGTGTGATTGTGTTGGGCAAGGTGGAAGATACACATCGAGATAGAGGTAAGAGAGGGGGTTGAAGGCATTAGAGGCATAAGAGGTAGGGAGTGGTTTACTCAGAGGTAAAGGCCAAGGAAGGTTTAGGACATGCAAAGCATGGATAGCCCACTAGTAGACAAAAGGAAAGTTGTTATGTTCAAAATAACCTTATTCATGTATGATAAGACTTCACACGTAAACATTTGAGAAGTTTATCCATTAAGTTTCTAAATGTAAACACTTGAGAAGTTATTCCATTAAGTTTCTAAATGGGGCTATACCAAGACTTTTTGTGATAAGTAACACTAAAAAGTATCTTATTTTTTAAAAGAAATGGGGAAGATGCAAAAATATAGCTTCTCTTTAATTCAGAAAATTGGTTGTTTAGATTAATTCTAAAGTGAAATCTAGGGTTGGGACATATGAAGCGTAAATAGCCGACTAGTAGCCTTAAAGGAAAGTAGAGAGCCTTATTCATGTATGATAGACTTCACATGTAAACACTTGAGAAGCTACCCCATTAAGTTTCCATATGGAACCTTAATAAGACTTTTTGTGATCAATAGTTCCTCGATTAAATTTCTATATGAGGCCATTCCAAGGCTTTTTGTGATAAGAAGCACAAACAGAATATCTCCTGAATTTTTATAGAAAGAATGGGAAGGATGCAAAAATTTTATTATTCTCTTTCATCCAAAGAATTGATTGTTTGAATTAATTACAAAATAAAATCTAGGGTTATGACATATGGAGGGTAAATAGGTGCCTAGTAGAATGACTTAATTACAAAATAAAATCTAGGGTCATGATATATGGAGGGTAGATGGCACGCTAGTAGACTTAAAACCTTATTTGTGTGAAAAATGACTTCACATGTAAAATGCTTGAGAAGCACTTATTCACATGTGAAAAGACTTTACATGTAAAAAAACTTGAGAAGCACTTGTGTGGAAACCTTATGTGTGTGTAGAGACTTCACATGTCAAACACTTGAGAAGCTACCCCATTAAGTTTTCATATGTAAACACTTGAGAAGCTACACCATCAAGTTTTCATATGGGACCTTTTTGGGACTTTTCGTTTGATAAGCCAAAAATTATCTCATAAGAATATAAAATATGCTGAAATGTTTCCCACCTCTAATCCAAGGAATCGATTATCTTAAATAATTATATTAACAGAGTGAAAACTCGATGGTTTCAAAAATAATATAAAATATGACTAGTTACGAAAAAGGTTTTCCTTGAAGTACCTGTTGGTGGTACAATGGGGATGAGAAAAACTCACACTTATTTAGGCCACCTAAACTACTAAGTGTCCTCCATTTCCCAGTGGCGGCATAAGGTAATCACATCATGTAGACTTATGTATCATTCTAATGAACAATATCAAATAAATGACGTTTTACAATGGAAACAAGGATATTAAAAAAATAGTTTATTAGCAACATTGGCACACACCTTATTTTACTTTTTAGAATGTACAAATGGTTTCATGCCTTGCATTATTGAAATGACAATTTGCACGATGTGTACTATCAAAGCATAAAAATTGCATGGTAGCATTTCTCATGCAAGGGCCCCTAGAGACAAGTTATACATGGTTAACACTATGTGATGGATGTTAGAGCTTATTGTTAGGGGCAATGAAGAATTTTTGTACTTAGTCAAGATTTTATAGATTAGCATAGTCATCGTAGGTCTTGGAAATATGAATTCCTTTTTATCTAATGTGGTTGGGCATTAGAGTGGCCAAAACAAAAAGTTCCAAATGTTGAGCATGTGAGACAAGAGATCAGAAGATGCATAAGAGGGCAAAATTTAGCAGATCAAAATTCAACACATCAATAAGAGTGACTTATAAAGGATCCAGAAAGTGGGGAGGGCCTAAACGGTCTTTGGCAATTGCCCTACTAATAGCAAGTGTTCGAAAGAAACCTAAGTTTAGTGTAGCTTGCACCTGCGTATTTTGAAAAATACCTTCAAATTTAAAACTCAAAGGTGCAAATATCTCCAGATTTTGAGAAGGTACATAACAAAAACCTTCAGATTTCAAGATTTTCCTTTATAAATAATTTTTACATGAAGGTTTTCCACTGTTTGGGAAAATACTTTTTTTCGAACATTGCTAATAGCCCCCTCTATCCAAAGTGATGTTGCTTGGTTTTGGGAGGTCTTGAAATAAGAGAGTGAGAGAAGAGTGTGTGTGTGTGTGTGTGATGGCCAAGAGAGTGTGTGTGTGTGTGTGTGTGCACTTAGGGGAGTGATGTTGGTTGGTTTTGGAAGGTCTTGAAATAAGAGAGCGAGAGAGAGAGAGAGTGTGTGTGTGGGCACTAAGGAGAGAGAGAGTGTATATATATATATACACTAGCATAGTTGCCTATTGAGGGGGGAGAGGGTCATGCTTCTTTTTGAGCATTTTAGGAGTAAAATACTTGCAAAATTTTAAAATATCCATATGAAAAAAAAGAGAACTTGCTATATTTCACCAAATCCGTCAATTTTGAAGGGCAAGGGAGCCCCTTTATATATGGGAATAATTCTATCACGAATCCACTTGCTGCCATTGGCAACAAGTGGGATTTTTGTGTGTGTGTGTGTGTGTGTGTGTCGTTCACATTCTTGCCAATTGGGCGGGAAAGTTTTTAATTTCAGTGTTTGGGGGTGTAGTAGGGTCAACTGGATGGTTCAGATGGAATCATTGGGCTTCATCATTGAAATTCGGGATAGGAAAAGCTTTGCTTTTGAAATCTGCATGTTTTCGCTCGAGACATCCTTGTTGAACCCCCCGTCTGTGAAGTTTCTTTTATTTATTTTTTCCCCTTTTTCCTTGTGTGTAACTGCCTCGTTTTGTGCAAATAGAGATTCTCTGGTTGTGCGAGGAAATTCCTGCGATGGCGCAGGGCAGGCCTGCTCTCAAAAAAGAAAAGAAAAGAAAAAGTCCTGGGGACAGTGTTAGGCCATGAAAAGCTGTGAGAAAGGAGGTGGTCCTATACGTGTGTGTGTTCACTGAATCACTGCAGTATGGGTGATTTCACTCTCATCCAAAAAAATTTCTCGATTACCATTAATTCCCTTTATTGAATTTCTGTATTTTACAAATAATATAGGCAAATCAGAGGATAAATAGTCACCTAGATTGTGCTTCAGACACGTACAAAGTTTTGACTTTGTTTTTGTATTTTATGTGATTTTCTTTTTACGATTATTTTATATTCATTAGTCGTTGAGATTGATGGGCTTTTCCTTAAATTATGTGGAATGCAAAAATGCGGCAGGAAATCTTGAGGGCAGGGTAGGTAGGTAGAGAGAGAGACAGAGAAAGAACACACAGAGAGACACAATTTTATATCACTGAATAAAATTTATGCAGTCAGAAAGCGTCAGAATGGCTTGTATGTATGTGTGGATGGATCATGGCTCCCCCAGCTGGCCACATGAAAGGAGGGAAATTTAAGCTCTCTCTGATTTAATTCCTGTTTTAAGTACAATTTGATTTTCTCTGACTTAATTCCTCTCTTTTTTGAAAAAAAAAATCGGAAAATATAATTATTATTAACCCGTCCTTCACTGAGGCTGTTCACACGTGGCTGGGCCTCCCCACTGGTCGCTAACATAACGGACGTTCCCAATGAGGCCACGCGCCACGCGCGTAGATTTCCGGGCCACAAAGACACGGGCATTTCTGCCGCGCGTGAGCAGCCGCATAACTCAGAATTAACAAAACCAGTTGAAATTTTGGCCGGTGAGATTTGGATCATTTTAGTTCTCAAACAAGTAGTGGATGTAAGGTTTTGTGATTTAAAAAATCGCGAGCTAGTAAAATACGTTTATATTTATTTGGGGGAATTTTCCCTAGTAAAATAACTTTTATATTTATTTCTTGATTTTAATGATGCAAAGAAAATTATATATATATATATATATATGCGTGCGCGCGCGTGTGTGTGTGTGGGCGGGTGGTTTAACAAGTGTTTATTCGTATACTGTGGTCGGCCTTCTCACAAAGTTTCCCCGGAGAAATTCCACAAATAACTCTTTTTTTCAAATCGTTGTGAGATATTAAATATATATCATTGTACCTTCTCACAGCAATTTATCTGGATAGTGGAGAGTAATTTTTTTTTTGGGGGGGGGAAATAATAGATGGAATTTCGAAATTTGATGTTTTTATAAAGATTCAAAAATGTCTCCATTTACCACGAACACCATTAAGACCAAAAAGCTTTGTGCTTACAACTTCAGAACAACAGGTAGGATGGGTAGTACGGCCTAATCTAGTGGGGTGTTAATCCCCATATGAAAGCCTGTTGGGTTTAGGGTTTTAGGGCACCACTAGGAATCACAAATAGCCTTTTGAGAAAGGGCCCCTTCACATCTCCATTTTTCTA